>NC_053409.1:19506975-19806975 GCF_016859285.1 Xiphias gladius
TTGTGTGTTATATCTGCATATAAATAGTATAAATAGTACTCAGTGATGTAGTAGACTTAAAGTGTAAAGAAGCATAATATGGAAATATGCATGTAAAATACTTAAACATAGTTAAATACTAGAGTAAATGAATTGAGTTACCTTCTACCAATGTCAACTTAATGTCGACTCACAAGTCTACCAGTGGGTTTTGTACAGAACTGAATGGGGACCAGTGGGCGCATGGAAAGGTAGACACGATTTCTAAATCACATCAGCATGGTTTTCATAATGGTGTAATGTGATGTAAAGTGATTGGTAGTTACATGGGCCCGAATATGCAAAACAGCTGATAGGGCCCTTTGAGAAAACGCACCACCCGTCTAATAAAGAAGTGAAGGGGTTGTTGATTAACACAATCAGAGGAGAAGTGGGGGTGGAGAAATGACAGTTTAGAGACTGGGCTGCACAGAGGTGAGGTGCGTTTGATGAATGGCTGACTGGGCACAACATAGTTTAGAGTTATTAATAAAACACAGACGCTGTATCGATCCATGACACAGGTGGGGCTCAGCACCGGCAGATATGGGCTCTCTCTGATATGGATTTACATATGGCCCCTGTTCTCTCCTATGGATTTAGTGGCAAAACTCAGACTGTTTCTAAGGCTTTCACAGATTAGAGCTGTCCAACCTGCTAAAGGTTGAAGAGGAGACAGAAATGAGCAAGAGACGACGAGGGAAAGATGTATTTACTGTATACGAAATTAGGGCGGGAGAGGGCAGAAGGGAGATGCCCCCGTTCCCAAATCAGCTCTGTACATGTGGAGAGCTGAGTGGACCAGACAGGTATCATCTGCACGGTGAAGTCTCCCAAGGGGTAGAGCAGTCGGCGTTCGGTTAAAACTCCTAAGCGTTTCCTTGGACTCCCGCATCTCATAACCCGCCGTCGCCATTCCTCATCTCCCATGAGACATGTCATTTACTGTGATTATGATAATGTTTGCATATAAATTGTTGGTAACGATAGGAGCCATAATTTGGAGGGAGGAGAAATGAATGATAGAGGGTTTGCTCTTTTTTTTTCCATCCTCATCGTGAGGAAGAAGAAGAAGCGGATCCCACGGCTTAAGTTCCGCGCTACTTTCACACATACACACACCAGCATACGCACATGAACACATGCACAGCCCATCTTCTTTTCCACCATGAAGGCACGTGCAGGGGTCCAGGGATCACCCAGAATGCTT
The DNA here is from genome assembly GCF_016859285.1 of Xiphias gladius. Classification (NCBI taxonomy): domain Eukaryota; kingdom Metazoa; phylum Chordata; class Actinopteri; order Istiophoriformes; family Xiphiidae; genus Xiphias; species Xiphias gladius. The sequence continues at coordinate 19,508,204 of NC_053409.1, forward strand.
TGCCCTGCATTGTTGAGCTGTTCTTTTCAGTGCATTAGAGGGGGGCGAGAGGCTCTTCTTTGCCAAAAGATGGGTCAGGCCCTTTCGCTGCCAGCATCCTTCTTTCACCCAGGCCTCTGTCTCCCAGGGCAACTCTCTTTCTTGTACCCTGCATGTGTGTATATCTCTGAATGTGTGTGTGCGTGTGTATACATATGTGTGTGTGTGTGTGTGTGTGCGTGAGGAAGAGTGCGAGTGAAAGAGGAACATGAAAGGGAAAAGCAGGCTCGATGACTCGCTGCCAAACCTTCTCCAATTTCCTCTCCACGACTAATCTGATTGGCTCCTCTGATGCTCCGACGGTGAAAGGACAGCAGGATTGGATGATGCCGGCAGGAATTGAGCAGGCAGTGGGCCGGACTTGGCTGGGAATGTTTGGGATGAGGCAGGAATTTGGGCACATTTCCCCCTATAGAACTCTTTCGGGGAATCATTATGTGTATGATGATGCGTCTGTATAATGTGTATGATTAGAGCATCTTATTTCAAGTGCCTAATTTGTGTGTGTGTGTGTGTGTGTGTGTGTGTGTGTGTGTGCGTTCGCAGTTTTGCATGAGCATCCTGTCAAATTGAAGGGCAGAGGAAGCTTTAGATTTGGGGGGAGTGAAGGACAGAGAGACCAGGGGAGAGAATGAGAAAACTCTATCTCCGTTCACCCGATTTAGGATTACCAAGAAAAGCAGGGGGGGTTGGAAAGAAGGGGAGGTGGTGGGTGAGAGAGAGAAGGAGAGAAACACGGGGAATTGGAGATGTGGAGAGAAACAGTGAGTTCGGAATGAATCAGGCTGAGCAAACCCAATCGAGGGGGATGTTGGGAATCTGAATCCGTTTAATCAGCAGGTATGTTCACAAGTACGTGACCAGACGAAAATTCTTTGGAGTTCATTTTACTCCCACTTTGGCTGTACAGAGGCAAAGTGTAACTCTGGCTCATATGTTAGCATGCTATTTAGTAAATAGTTCTTAACACAAAGTAAACGGTAAAGTTAAGGGATCACCAACAGTTCATCCTGAGGGGACCAAGAATGCCTGTACCAAATTTCATGGCTATCCATCCAGTTATTGTCGAGACATTTCAAAAATCACAAATGTTAACCTCAATATGGCACTAGAGAAAAACACCAAAGTAAGTAGGATTCATCCTCTGGGGATCATTAATGTCTGTACAAAGTTTTAGGCCAATATATATCGATTTGATTTTTTGATATTTCACTGAATAAGTGGAAACTTTGACCTGCTTGTGGTCCTACATGAAAGTCAGGGGATCACCAAAGTCATTACAATATATCTTCTGTGGGCCATGAATGTTTGGACCGACCTTCAGAAATGACATTGCCATCCTTGGCGCCAGCGCTGCTGAAGAATATATGGACTCACAAACGCACAATATACACAACCTGCAAAACCATTATACCCAAGTGTCATTGCTGAACATCTTGTCCCGCTAAAACAGCCTCCATTTTTCTTGGAAGGCTACCCACAAGATTCTGGCTAAAAGAGCATCTTTTAAGTTGAGAAATGATGTTGAGAAAATAAGGCCTGGCTCTTCATTTGGCATTCCAGTTTATCCCCAGGGTGTTAAATGGAGCTGAGGGGCAGGCCAGTCAAGAAATACGAAAGGGATCTCCCCAGACTGTTGCACCAAAGTTGGAAGCACATGATTGTTTAAAATATCACTGAACCCTTTAAATTTTCCTTAATTGGAACTAATAGGGAAAACCGCCCCAGTACACAAGGGCTGTTCACATACTTCTGATCATATAGTGTTAGTTGCTTTAAATAAAAGTGGTAGGCAAAGCAGCAGAAAGGTGAGGGGGGAAAAAAAGGAGAGAGAGTAAAAGAAAAAAACGAAGGTGAGAAGCAAATGAACAAATAAAAGAGACACGCTTGTCAGTTCGGCAGAAGAAAGGAGCAAGGATTAGGACGTGTACAGATGCGGAAAAAGAGAGTGGGAGAGAAAAAGAGAGATGGAGAGAGGTGGGGGGGTGAGAGAAACAAAGACCTCACAGTGTTAGGAGTGCTGCTGGGCATCCTCAGAGGAAAAAAGAGCAGCCTCCTTTGTAGTTGCAAAGGAAGCTCCAGGTCTTCATGGATATGTGCATTACCTGGTCCTTGAATTAGTGGTTCCCAAAGGTCCCTCTTCCTCTCTCTCTCTCTGTACCCTGTCTCTATCACTTTCTCCATCTTTCCAGCTCTGTAAAGCCATCTATTCCCATCAGTTTATCTCCCTGGCTCTTCTCTTTTTTCTACCTCCACCTCTTTCGCTCTTTCTTTCAATTTCTCTTTTTCAATCTTCCACGCAAACTTTATCTCTAACACATTCACACAGAACAGCAAATATACCAAAACAGAAACATTTGCACACACACACACACAGTAAAGCACAAGTTATACAAGCATACGATATGTGCACACACACACACACACACACACACACACACACACACACACACACACACACACACACACAAAGGAACACAACAGAGTGTTTTTCTCTCACAGGCTTTCTCTTACACTCAAACAGGCTTTCCAAACCTGGCTTCCATAGCGGGTCCCCAGGTGCAGAGCTCCGCATCAAAACAGACTCCCTCTTCTTCCTCTTTTCTTTTACTTCTTCCCTTTTCTTTCTCTGGAAGAAGCTAAAACTAAAAATCCACAAACTGAAATTGACAAATTACACACAGCATGCCCTACCCGTTCTCTGCTCAGCTATTTTCTCCTTCTCTTCTCTTTGCCATTTCATCTTCCTCCTTATCCCTCTTTTTTTACTTTCTTTTCTTTCTCTTTGTCTCTCTCTGCCAGGTTTATTTTCCCATCTTCCTCTTTCTCTTGTTCTGTCTTCTTTTCATTTGGTAGAGGGGAAACTCTAATGTTCTATGCAAACCAAGCTTGTTAAAAAAAATCTCTTGTGGGTGTTTCATTTGGATGTTTTGGGGGGAAAGCTTCTGAGAAAGTTCTTGGATACTTTTAACACTGTTTCTATAAGGAGATTCTGGGTTTTACCGTAGCAAGTTTTCTAGCCAAGTGCCAAAGTTCCAGTTCAGTAGAAAGATTTTACTAAGCAATCACTTCGTTCCTGTGACAGTAAGGTGTTGCCTCAGACTGTCTTCAAACTTGGATTCCAACAAAGTTCAGTTTGTTGTTTGTGTGAACTGTTTTGTTCAGTTCATCACATTACTAGGCCTGTATGAATACTGTATATGAGGTTGCTGAAGTCCCCAGTTGCCTATCTAACAGGAGTTGTAACATCATGTTGTTTTGTCTTTCCCGCTGTCTTTTTTTTTTATAGAGAACAAACTGTCCACAAGTGGGTGCAACTATTTCTGTTTGAACAACTATTGCATCTCGCTCCTCTCTATGATGGCAGACATTTCCGTCCAGGACAGATAAAAACACTTAGGCCCTCAGACGTAATCAGACCAAACATTAGTTGAACTAGTTCATTGCAAGGATACTGACACCTTATTTTCATAACACAGGTGAAGCTGAAATCAGTGAATGTCAGTTTTGATTTCCGAAGAAATTGAATGAGTAATCAATTACCCAAGCTGTCGTTGAATTATTTTTTCGTCAATCGACTAATCGGATAATAGACTAACCAATTCGGGCTCACCAGGAATTGGCACACTGTATATGAGGGCTGAGCTGAAAATGGCACTTTTAGTCCCCAGTGATGCTGAAGCTAAAGCTAAGCTAAGGAGCTGAAGCTCTGATGATAAACGAAACATGTGATTCAGGCCACTTAGGGTCAAGTTTAGAATTTGGTGTTGAAGATTAGTTTGTTAATGTGCTGAACTCCTCTACCAGACACTGGGAGGGCAGCACTAACAGAGCTGAACCTGACAGATATATACTGTAAATTCTTTTAGCGTCCGCTAGTAACGTTACACACAAGGGACAACCACCAGTCGCCAGCTTACATTTAGTGCTGCAACAGTCATGCATAACATTAGTTTTACTCATCTGAGCTAGGTTCTCTCACTACCTATCCTGTTATGCCATTTGCAAATGACCAGTCCTTTCTCATTGCCAATGCTCATTGTGCATCTCTGTGAAGTCTGCCGACAGGTAACACTGAGATAGAGGACATCCGAGACACTTGTTCAGGGAATAAATGTTCCACTAGTCAGTGCTTTGTGTATTTTTCTCAGGACAGCTGGCATATTGAATGGAACCCTCGCCACAAACCTCCAAACCCCCTCAACACTCCTCCTCCTGCTCCCTTTTCTCTCCTTTGGCTGCATCCTTCAACCCCTACCGTTCAACAAAGTTGGCACGGAGACATGAAGCAGGAAGAGATGGGGAGAGTGGGAAGGCAAGGGGGAGTTAGCTGGTGGAGGCATTTAAAGAAAGAAAGCGTATCGGTTGCACCTACAGAGAGCGCCGAGGGGCAGTGGGCAGAAATAGGGTTGTTAGTTAGGGGTTACAGCTGGAAAGTGTGCAGGTGCCACTGAGCTGGAACAGTAGATGATAAGGGCATGGTCGTTCTGATGAAGAGCTCCCTGTTGAGTTATCAGTCTGTGAGGGTTTGGGTTTTGGGGTTTTGTTTGTGTGCGTGTTGGATGTTTGTTTTTGCGTGTGTGAAAGTTGTCTCCGTCTTGGTTTTGTGAGTGTGTCTGCGTGCAGGCACAGTTATGGATCTTCCATGCAATTTGTGTTTATATGTATTTGTTTGCGTGTGTGTTGCCAGCATTTGTGTATTTCTGCATGTGTGTATGTATCTCCGGAGTCTATGTGTGTCTCTCCAAAGTCTCTGCGCGTGTCAAATGTCTTGATGTGTTTGTGTGTGTGTGTGTGTGTGTGTGTGTGTGTGTGTGTGTGTGGCCTCCTCCACATCTGTTTATCTCATTGTATCAGTCCCAGTAGTAAGGGAATGTCTTCAGCGAGTCCCAGTCTGCCCATATGTCTGCCGTGATCCGTGAATAACTCTGCCTGCCAGTCTCAGACAGGGCCGGCCCTCTGCTCCACACCGCACTGCTTTCTGACACACACACACACACACTCACATACACAGATGCTAATGCTTTACCCACTCTTATTTATGCACACAGATATTCACTCATCCTCTGATGCATGCACTCATACAAGTATAGACACAGACATGTGCAGGCAGAAATGCTGCTCAGGTAGATAATTGAGGCAGGAACACAAGCCTACACTTACAAAAGCACACACCTACTACACACACCTGCACACACACAAAAAATCAAATTGCTCGCAGATGGGTAATTGATGCAGGAGCACAGGCAAACATACACATAAAAGCCTCACACACACACACATACGCATGGCAGCCCCCTCAGCATCATTCTAATTTCCTCCAGGTTAGAGGACACAGAGGTTTTTGACATCGAACACAGCGGAGGAAAGTAGTTTAAAGCTTTAATAAAGTCAGATAATAAGGAGTAAGGTAAATAAGGGTAAGGTTAATAAGCTCTGGGCGAGAAGTTGTGTTAGAACACAGAGCTGGAAAAGTGAACAGACCCAGGTTCAGGGAGATCAAAGTCTTACATCAAGATTACTCCTCTTGGAAAATAAACCACAACAAATTGGCGGCAGCCGAGGACTTCTCTCTGATTCTAACCACGATAGCATCAATTAGCACTTCAAAGCAGCATAAGGGTTTTCTCTAGCTATCTTTAGACGCCAGTAGGCGTCTTTCTGCCTTTCTGTCAATAACACTCGAAGTTGCTGTAAAGGGAGAAAGAAAGGGGAGGTTGTTTGCGAATCAGCAGAGAGATGTTCGTAAAGCTTTCCAGTAGAATCTGTAGAGGTCAGTGTCACCTTTGTAATTGGCATCATTATAAAGATCAACAGAGTCATGTTCTTAAAATATCAAAACAGACAGACAGAAAATGAAAGAAAGAAAAAAACTTGGCAGAATAAATTGGCGCAGAGATGAATTTCTGTGCGTGGGACTGTGTTGTTTTTCTGTTTTTCTGTGGATTCTGAACTTCAGGCTCTTCCCAGCACTTTTGTCAGGAGGAAGTTATAATGACGTGCATTATCGTACTATTCTTCCTGTCTCACAGCATCGTGCTCAGCATTGTGAAGTTTTAGAGTCAGAAAAATCATCATCGTCATCATCAAACAGCACCACAGATCATCGCAGTCATCAGAATTGTTACACCGAACTCCAGACTGGAACTGTACACTCACGATTGCTTCATCCCGTGCGACAGGAGGGCAGCATGACCCCAGTATTTCGGCCTAGACGGTCTGATTGCCGCTGATTGAGATTAGATTGCAATAAAGCGTCGCTCGCAATGGAAGCCTTATGATTTCCTCCTGCGCTTTGTCAGCTCTACAGATTGAGCTGCTGTTCATTATCATGGAGAGGATGTCGACTGTTTGGGGAATCCAGGGGGAGGCTGGAGGGAGGAGACAAGGAGAGGGAGGAAGAGGAGGGACGGGGAAAGGAGGGGGTAAATCAAAGCAAAGTTTGGTAAACTTTCCTGAAGGTCGTCGGAGAGCGTGGCTGGGACAGGCCCGGGGGAGGGGCAATCAAAAGACAGCTTTGTCAACCAATCAAACAGCAGGCACCGTATCATCTTCAATCGCCCAAAAGCGCCTGCAGAGTAAAAGAAAGGAAATGCGAGTGAGCGTGCTTCACTCTGTCAGAACGTGGGTACAGAGAGATCCTAACCTTTATCTGTATACTTTATCAGTGACTTGAGCGACTTTGACCTCCACAGCCATTCACAGGCATTTCTGACACACGCACACACGCACACACATACTAATGCACTCTGTCCCTGTCTTTGTTTTTCTCTTCACAAGCACACATAGTAGGAAATTTAAAGCCCCTTCTCACACTTATGTACATAAACACACACACACACACACACACACACACACACACACACACACACACACACACACACACACACACACACTGCTTGGTGCTATGGGGCTGTTTACATAAGGCCTTGCCCTGGGAAAGCACTGTCATGCTGCCAATGCTGCCAGCAGCGAAAGAGCGAATGAAAGAGATGGAGAGTGTAGAAGGGAGGGAGATCACGGGTGATGGAAGATAGAGCGTTGCCAGTCTGATGTGCTCACAGCCTCGGGGACCAGCGGTCAGTCAGAATGAGGGATGAGGATGGATGGAAGGAGGGACACAAAAAAAAGGAATGTGAGATGAAAGGAGAAGTGTAGTCAAAGAAAATCTAAGCAAGAGAGGGATGGATTTGGATGGATAAGGAGATACATGGGGGGGAGACAGATTTAAGTGGAGTGAAACAGGCCAAACTAAGCAGAGCAGAAGAATGGACCGACAAGCAGAGAACAAAGGAGGTTAGGGAGAGAGTGGTGGGGGGGATGGAAAGACAAAAGAATGAAGCAAAAGAGAGGAGAAAAAGATGAGATGGAGATGGAGAGGGAGGAGAGGAAGGATCCCAAAGTCCCCTCGGTTTGTTGCTGTTTCTCTTTGAGGTTCTTAATCTATATGAACAAACACATGAGCTTCATGTTCACACACAGACACAGTTCGGACCTTCATGTCCATACTTGAAATAAAGGCTTGAAATAAAGTTTATTTACTCAACCAGTAGAAAGGTGGGTGGACTGGTGTGGGGGGGGGGGGTGTACCCAAGGTCAAAACCACTTAAGTGTGTCCCTCTTTCTTCTTATGTAACCTCTCTCTCTCTCTCCCTCTCTCTCTCTCTCTCTCTCTGTATCTGAGCTGCATACTAAGACACACACAAACTCAAGCACACACACACACACACACACACACACACACACACACACACACACACTGCTTGGTGCTATGGGGCTGTTTACATAAGGCCTTGCCCTGGGAAAGCACTGTCATGCTGCCAATGCTGCCAGCAGCGAAAGAGCGAATGAAAGAGATGGAGAGTGTAGAAGGGAGGGAGATCACGGGTGATGGAAGATAGAGCGTTGCCAGTCTGATGTGCTCACAGCCTCGGGGACCAGCGGTCAGTCAGAATGAGGGATGAGGATGGATGGAAGGAGGGACACAAAAAAAAGGAATGTGAGATGAAAGGAGAAGTGTAGTCAAAGAAAATCTAAGCAAGAGAGGGATGGATTTGGATGGATAAGGAGATACATGGGGGGGAGACAGATTTAAGTGGAGTGAAACAGGCCAAACTAAGCAGAGCAGAAGAATGGACCGACAAGCAGAGAACAAAGGAGGTTAGGGAGAGAGTGGTGGGGGGGATGGAAAGACAAAAGAATGAAGCAAAAGAGAGGAGAAAAAGATGAGATGGAGATGGAGAGGGAGGAGAGGAAGGATCCCAAAGTCCCCTCGGTTTGTTGCTGTTTCTCTTTGAGGTTCTTAATCTATATGAACAAACACATGAGCTTCATGTTCACACACAGACACAGTTCGGACCTTCATGTCCATACTTGAAATAAAGGCTTGAAATAAAGTTTATTTACTCAACCAGTAGAAAGGTGGGTGGACTGGTGTGGGGGGGGGGGGTGTACCCAAGGTCAAAACCACTTAAGTGTGTCCCTCTTTCTTCTTATGTAACCTCTCTCTCTCTCTCCCTCTCTCTCTCTCTCTCTCTCTCTGTATCTGAGCTGCATACTAAGACACACACAAACTCAAGCACACACACACACACACACACACACACAGAGAGGCATACTAAAGCAGGCGGGAGTGTATCGATTTAGCATGGTGTGCAGATTCCCACCACTGCCCCTATACGCAGATTAAAGGGAGAGGAGAGGAAGACACACACACACTCACACACACACTTTTGTACACACACACACACACCTCACAACAAACACACACACACACACACACACACACACATACACACATATACCTGCACACACACTCGGCAAGGCAGGTTTTGCTCTCCAAGCTTTTTCCTTTATCAGTGCAAGTGGGGTATAGTCATTATGCGTATTAATTTTACGCATATTTATAATTAGTTCTCAGGCATTAAGTGATTGTGACAGTATTTTATAAACATGCAAGTTTAGAGGTGCAAGATTTTAGATTTAATTTAACAGGGATGTGCAACAGTATGTGTGTGTGTGTGTGTGTGTGTTTGCGCAGGCGAGCACGTGTGTTTGCATAATGATCATTCCCTTATGCCGCAGCTTCTTGGGGCTCTCAGCATGCCAGCTGTTATCCCTGCTGAGGGACTGTACACACACACTAACGCATACATCCTACACCTGCACACTCACATGTCACACCCTCTCTGTTTCAACATTATCAGTCAGCAGTGCGCTTCTGTGTCTTCCCGCAAGACTGTCTCAGAGTGATGTATGTGAGCCTAGAGGTGTGTGTGTGTGTGTGTGTGTGTGTGTGTGTGTGTGTGTGGTGACACAGTGTGAGCCCTGTGTGATCTCTGCGTTCTCTTTTTTCACTTTCCTCTGATACACTCTGTTCCCAGGCCACACCATTAGGGCCCACTGGACCTTCAGAGATTTCCAACTATAAACCCAAAAGGACTTTTTACAGGCATGCACCAAAGGGATACGGGCATGCTCTGCTCCATTAAAAGTATTTAAACTTATTTTTGTGAGACTGCTTTTTCCAGCTTTTTTTCCCACCCTGGATTTGGGTCTGGGTTGTTTTCCACTCTTCCTGTGCGTTTTAAAGCATTAGCATTAGCATTGTTTCCCCGTAAACTGTTGGTTAGGACCCAAACACGGCTCATAGGCCCATTTTTTCCCACAAAGCAAAAATAGCAATAACGTTTCATGACCCTAAACAATAATAAACAATATAAGATTTGTCATTTTTTAATTGGGTATGAGAACAATATATGAGATTTTACAGCAAGCATTCTTGTTGCAGGTCGCTGTTTAGCTGAAACATGACTGACAAATATATTTTGGAAATGCATTTACTTGATTTGATAGATTTTGGACAGATCACTTGGTTTGGATCCTGTTGCTGATTTTTTTTTTTTTTTTTTCAACCAGAGGACATTGCATTTTTCTGCAATATAATGTTAAATTTTTTTTAGAGAGTTTAAAAAAAAGTTTCAGGTGATTGACAGTAAGAAGAGCACAACATGATGCAGCACTGACAGACACAATGAAGCACCAATAAAACAGCAAATTTGACAAAACAAATTTAGGGCTTTACTATGGAGGATTATCCGGCTCATGCAATTTTCAAGCCTGTGCAAGTTGTTCTTCATACTGTACAAGAATGAATGGCAGAAAACAGCTTTTTCTAGGAGGAACGAAATACAGCTTTGGTCTCTCCAACCTTGTTGACTGGCTTTGCAGACAGAAATCATATAAAGAGATAGGGAGGAGGAGAGAGAACTCTGTCCTTTGGCAGAAACTAAAAAATACCCACTAAAAGCTGGTTTCAAATCATCTATTAGTGCATATAGTTGGTTTGAGTTGCTACTAACCTTGCCTTGCTAGTGCCCTCATTTCAATGACGTTATAATGCCTGTGCCTTGGTGTACCATCATCGGAGTCCTTCATGTGGGCACAGTGGAGTGGTTTTGCATAAAAGACTTAGCATTTTGAAGCACTGAAGTTCACTCAAACTGTAAAAAGCACCTGTCGCTGTCTTTGTCTAACCACTTCACATTTCAGAATGTATTTCCTTGTAAAACTGAACTGATCTGCCCACGAAAAAGCAACAAAACATGTCCAAAGAATGTTCAAGGACTAACTTTTTAATCGGCAGTCAGATGCTAACCTTGGTTGCCAAATCCAGGATCACCTGTAGCTACTTCACAATAACTGTATCCCAGTGGTTTGCTCTTGGAAAGCTTTGAATGTGAAAGCAGCCGTAGGGAGTGTTCAGATCATAACACAGTGCTGCTATCTGTCAGATGAAAGTAAGTACAGCAATTTGGGAGAAATGAAATGAAATTTCAAAACCATCAACACCAGTAAACAAATGATACAGTATCGTTTGTTGTTTAGATGAAATATATAATCATGCCAGAAGAAGGTCTGTGGAAGTAGTTGTTTCACTCACATTGCTGTCAGATCTTCAGTATTAATTTGAAATCACAGACACAATGCAAAGTGTTTGAGAGAGCATGAAAAATTAATGTAGACATGTATTTTAATGAATACTTTACGTCCACTGGAGATGCACAGAAGACATTTTTAGGCCAAATATGTGATTTCATCAGTTCCAGATTGTAGAAAACTGATGTCAGAAACACATCAAAATAACAAATGCAACCAATAGTAGTTATCTGGAAAAGCCTCCTCTCTGACAAAAATGGCTGGTTGTCATTTTTGTCAGGTTGACAAATGGCTGCAATTGTGGTTCTTTCACATAGATAGTGTGAGGCTGGATTGACCATTTGGATTGTTGCAACCAGTAAAAATGGTAAGAGCTCAGCCTAGTTGATGCAAACGGTCACTTGTTAGACTAAGTACTTGTAATGGTTGCAATGATGCAGCTGCACTTTAGACTTGGAGTAGGTGCTGCTTAGTATTCTGTCCTTCTTTGTGTCTTGCCTTTGTACTTTCTTTCCTATTGTGTACTTATGCACTGGAAAAAAAAAAATCTGGTTTCGTGTCTGTTTGATAAAATGGTATTTATTGTTCAGAAAATGTTCCTGGTTGTGCATCATTGAAACTTGTGCTTTCAAACAACACAATAGGTGAGGAGGACTTGCTAAAATAATGGACACTCCTATACCTTTGACAGGCTGATTCATAGAGTTGATTTAGTTGATACTACTGAACTACTGAATTTGGCTGCAACATAACGAATTGTATTCATGATGTATTCATAAAGTTTGTGCTTCTTGTTAGAAATGCTGAGATTCCGTTTGGACTGTGCAAAGGTTTTCTCTCTTTATTCCTCCTTTCTTCCTTTCTTTCCTTTTGTCACCGTACACATGAGACAATTATTAGTAAAGAGAAATGAGACCTGTATCCCGAGACCTTTACTTTTTGGCAAATTAGAAAAGAGGAGTTGAAAGATAGCTCATCTCTGACTTGCTTGCTTTCTTTAATGATTTCTTCCTTTCCTTTTTCCGTCTCCATCTCCTTATTATTGCATTGGAACTGTGTAACAGAGATACTGATGGAATCAGGGAGGCTCACACCATCATGCTAAGATCAATATAACATGACAGGGGGCTTTTTGGCCAGGTATTTATACACTGCAGCATTATGGTCTCTCACTCTCTCTCACTTCATTATCAGGAGCAAATCTAATCCCTCTCACGTTGTGTGTGTGTGTGTGTGTGTGTGTGTGTGTGTGTGTGTGTGTGTGTGTGTGTGTGTGTGTGTGTGTGTGTGTGTGCGCGTGTGTGTGTGTGCGTGTGTCTGTGTGTGTGTTTGTGTTGAGGGATGTAGCGGAGCCAGTCAAGGAAAGTGGAAAAGAATGTCAATGTCTCTCACTTGCATTTTCAGGCTGTCCCTGGTCACACTGAACATGTACTAAGGTGTGTGTGTGTGTGTGTGTGTGTGTGTGTGTGTGTGTGTGTGTGTGTGTGTGTGTGTCAATGTGTGTGCATACATGTAGTCACCCATTAACATCTTCCTATCATTCTCTGAATTCTTTTTCTGAGCAATCTCCTCTAAATTTTTCACCAGTACCAAGCCATCTCTGAACAAAAGATCCTCTTTATTCCTCTTTTTTTTTTTAAAGAAATTCAGGGCTTTCATGAGGTTAACTTAGCAGACACCTAGCTTAAATCTGCTCTTTGATTCAGTTAGACCCAGTCGCTGCTATTAAATGTCAATTAAGGAGCAAATTTAAGAAGAAAATTGTCTGAAGAACAAGTAAGAATCCAGTCAGCTAAACTCTATTTATAAACCTCAGGGTGCTGATTGGACGGTGCATCGTTTCTCTTGTCTTCATTGGTTAAAGACACATGAAAGAGTCAGGGAGCGTGCACACGCGCGCGCAATACTCGTGCACTCGTACACTCGAACCTACACAACTACACGCACGCGCCCACGAACATGCACAGATACCACCACCAGTTTAGGCATGCATGTCTTATAATTAACATCCAACCCCCAAGCTGTAACGTACAGTACAGACTCTAACAATAAATTCATCCTCTCCCTCTCTCTCACACACACACACACACACACACACACACACACACACACACACACACACACCCTCCTCCCAAACTGCCTTAAAAGAAAAGACTTTTAAGACTTAGAGATCTTAACCCTTTTTTGGGGGGTTGCTTAGGGGTGTTAGATGTAGAGGGTGTGTGTGTGTGTGTGTGTGTGTGTGTGTGTGTGTGTGTGTGTGTGTGAGTGAGTGCATGCAACATTGTAAATGTGTGTGTTACAAAGATAGAGTGCACGAGTGTGGGTGTTTGCGCAAGTGTTTGTGGCTGGGTGCTTGTGTGTATTCCGTGTATATGTATGAGAGTGTGTGTGTGTGTGTGTGTGTGTGTGTCTGTGAATCTGCGGAGAAGGGAGGAGGTGGGGGTGTTAAGGCTTTAGGGTTTAGAGGGATGGAGGCGAGGGAGAAGAGGAAAAGAGGGAGAGGCTGCACTGTGTTTGTGTACGTGGATGGCGGGCAGGCGTGTGCGTGCGAGAGGCAGCGACGGCGGAGAAACAGCAGCGCTAGCACTGCTTAATTAATCAACATCAAAAGACAGCATTAAAAATGAATGGAACCCGAAGCAACAGTTTGGCTAAAGTGAATTATTCAGGCGTGGAGCTTACCCCGCTGCCCAACATTCTATTAAGAACTAAAATCTCGATTTTTTTTTTTCCTTTTTTTTTTTTTCTTTTTTTTCTTCTTCTCGTGCCCCCATTTAGTTTCTGTTTGTACCAGGGCTGTAAAGTTTGCTGCCGAGGATCAATGCCTGCTTTGCCAGGGGAATTTTAGGCAAACAACTCTCAGTCCACTTTTCAGGCTCTTCTGTTTGAGCAGAATGCCATTAGTCTCACTGCTGACCACAGTTACGGGCCCTTAGTTCCAAATTAAGGCTCTATTCCTTTTTCAGTTAATTGTATTCAAGGAAGTGGTTTTCAAATTAAATGAAAAAGTTGCTGGACTCTGAGATGGGGAGATCTTTAACCTAAGTGAAAATCCATTCTCTTTTCCATTATTTAACTGTAAATGGAATATCTGCCCCGATCACATTGAATTAAAACTGAGATAATACACCTTTTATTCATTTATTAAGACCTGTGTACTGTCCATCACGAGTCATGATTGTTAAGGATGAGGGAGACTGCCACCAGGCATCCATCCAGCTTCTCTGTTAATTTGTGCCTGAGCTCTGAATTGATGCAGTATCCTACATTTCTTACTTAACAATTTCATAAAATGAAATTCAACAGGCAGGCTGCAACCTCAAAATCTTTATTTGCTTGCTGCCAGATGCTACAGTGTTCCTTCAGACATCTAAAAACAGAGCAACGCTTAACTTTTACTGATGCCCTCTCATGAAAAACAACAGTTGTTTTTCCCGTGTAGCATGAAATGAAGGCAGCGAAAAAGTTGATACCTCTGTGCAGGCTGAACCTTGGTGTAGCTGCTGTACACAATGTGCAGCTGTAGCTGTACAGCTAGAGTCACCGAGCTACACAGGGAGCCGGAAGGTCAGTCGACCGGCCACGGGCAGTCTGTCGCTTCCTGGTTCTTGCTTCCTGCTACGCCGGCCGGGAGCAGAATTGTGCGTTCGCGTCGGTGTTGAGGGGATAGCAAAGGAAAAGGCACGATGGAGAAGTGGGGTATAAGAGGAGATTTGGGGAGACAGAGGGGCGGAAAATGAGGAGAGAGCTGGGAGCTAAAGCAGCAGTACTTTGTTTGCGTACATTTAAAAGTCTGAGTGCCAATCTCATCAAAACCAGATTGTTGCTTGAATCATTTTCTCACAGAATGGCCTCACCGACTGTAGCTGAAGCAGTATTTGTGAACTTGACGTTCCTTTCTGCATCTAAGACACACCAAAACATCTCTGTTTTGCAGCATTTTACTTGTTAATGTTTTATTAACCCACTTCTTAGCTTCAAGTAGCTGCAGGAGAGAGGCTACATCACTTGACAACATTACAACCAAGCTGAGAGACTCCTCACAGATTCCTCAGATCATTTCATGTTTATCTTCACGCATGTGTATTGTGTTGATTTTATAACACAGAAGGGCTGAAAAAGTCCCAGCTTACTTATTTTTATCTTGTTTTGTGCATTCTGAGGTTCTGATCTGATTTGTAAGTAGACCCAAAGAAAACCTTCTGTGCTGTAGGACACAGAACTTTACAGTACAGACAAATAGCAAACTGGTAAGTGAAATAAAGGAAGGTACACACTTACACACACACACACACACGTGCAATTTATGTTGGAAATCTTGCCCCCTGTGAACCATTCTCCAGGGACACACTTTGGTTAAAAAAAGGAAAAAAGACATCTGGAACAACAGTCTGGGTCTGTGTCTACAGGGTGTATATGCGTGCACTTGTGTGTATGTGTGTGTGTGCGCGCGCATGCCCATGCATGTGCATGAGTGTGTGTGTATTCCAGTGTGTTTTTTACTCAGCGGTCGACAATATGAATTCACCTTCTCTCCACAGTGAAAATGTGGGAAACCATGCTTGTGTACTTGTCTGTGTGTGTGTGTGTGTGTGTGTGTGTGTGTGTGTGTGTGTGTGTGTGTGTGTGTGTGTGTGTGTGTGTGTGTGTGTGTGTGTGTGTGTGTGTGTGTGTGTGTGTGTGTGTGTGTGTGTGTGTGTGTGTGTGTGTGTGCACGCCCATGCATGTGCATGAGTGTGTGTGTATATTCCGGTGTGTTTTTTACTCAGCGGTCGACAATATGAATTCACCTTCTCTCCACAGTGAAAAAGTGGGAAACCATGCTGGTGTACTTGTGTGTGTGTGTGTGCCCATTTTAGATGTGTGTGTGAGACCGTGCACTATACCCATCTACGCTCAGGCAGTGGGAAGTGTATGTGTGTGGTGAAAGGAAAGGCTGGAGGCTTTATGTGTGCGAGTGTGTTTTTTTTCTCTTTCTCCCTTAGCGAATGCCTATTTCTAGATCGGTTTGAGGGTCAAGGTTTGGCCACCGTTGGAGAAAAGCTGTGTTCCCATTTAAAAGGGAGAAAAAGCTCTCGCTCTCTCTACACAATGAAAAGAAGACCGAACACACATCATCCTCTTAAAGCCTTAACCCTTGCTCTGCCATATAGCTTCTCGCAGCACAGATCTTCCCAAGATCAGTCTGCTGCAACACCACCAGATCTAGGGTAAAATAAAGGATATAAAAGTCCTGCCATTCTGACAATTTACTGACCATTGAGTCTAATTGTTAAAAATTCAATCCAAATGCTTCTTTGTTTGCACAGGCCAGAGGCAACTGAGCAAATGTAATTGGTGTTGGTGCGATTTCTTCAGAGATAACAATTTGCCGCTTTAACCCTTCATCTGCCTTATAACTGCTTATAAAGCAAAAGGTTTCTCGAGGCCAATATGCCTCTTCTACAACAGTCTTAAAATTCAGCAGCTTATTGGTAGAATTTTCTAATTTTTTCTGGTTCATTTATAGAATATAATTAAACAGAAATGTTTTAAGAAGCCCTTCGGTGTGAGTAATCTAATGAAATTACAAAATACACAACATGTAGAATTTATCACCAGCAGGCTTTATTCAAACTCACCTTAGTCCCTTGGATTAGGAGTTCCTTTGAGCTCTTATTAAGGGAGAGTCATGATCACCGTGACTCCGACTCTGACTCACAAGTCAACACCAGCCTTAAAACTATTACGCTGTAGAAAAACATGGGTGTAGCATCCAAGACTTCACGTTTCCGGAGGGAATTCTGAAAGCCTGGGTCTGAATTTATCAAGAAAACTCACATTTATCAAGCAATTTACTCCTATTTATAGTGAAGTGTATGAATAACATCATATTATTAATTAAATGTATGCTCTGAGCAGGAATAGATACAAGGATTTACACAACTTTTGACATATTCTTCATTCTTATAAAGTGTTATGTTGTGTGAAATTCTCCAAAAGGAATAGCAATTAACATGGGAAAATAAAAATAATCCTATATATTTATGATACAGAAAAATATGAACACGGATGAAAAAATAATAAATTGTTGGAAACTGAAGCAAACAGAAACAAGACTAGGTCAAAACCTAGTATGTGGCTGGACCGCCCTGTTTGCTTCTCTCCTACTGTCTGAGCTCACATGTACAGTAAGTAAGAATATCCAATAAAGCTGCTCTCATTTACATGTTCCTCTTCTGTTTCTTTCGTCAGACAACGAAACAAGTATGAAATAGTGACTGAAAAACAGCCCATTAAGACTACATGTTAACCAGCAGTCACTTTCAGCCATTTCCTTACACATGACTAAAAGACAACGGCCGTGCTGTGATTTCAGCTGTATTCACTTGTGAAATGATCAATCAGAGAGAAAGTTAGAACGTCATTACTGTCTGTGCCGCTGCTGTTTGGTCAGCTGAATGAGACGCATAGAGAGGTGTGCCTGCGGAGGAAAAGCACCCCCTCACGCGCGCTCCCTTCTACAGAAAGTAGCAAAGGTTTGTCCAAAAAGTCACTAGATTTGTCTGCAGGTGCTTTTGTGAAGAAAAGTCGCTAAAAGGGGGTGAAGAGTCAGTAAATCTACAGACTGGCTGTAATAGAGTGTGATACCTCTAAATTTGATAAATGCATCTTCAACATACACCCTTTTAAGCCAGAATATTTTTTTTAAATAGACCACATTTTTCAAAATTGTGGTTGAAAATCTGCATCTTTAGGCGCTGCTGCTTCGGAGTTTTGAGTTTTAGCTACGGAGGTTGCCACTTAGATTGTTTTAAGAATATGAGCAATTATTCTGCAGAGCAACAGAATCGAGCAGAGATAAATGTGCAATTCCAAATTCATATTCATGAGAATGTGAACCCAAGACAATACAGAGTTGGATTAGGTTGGACAGAAAACTGTTTTGACAGTTAGATAGAGCATAGCATTAACCATCAGTTTTCATGATTTCACCAACCAAATATATAGGCTTTGAAGTAGGAATTGACCTCGAATTAAAGCTGTTAAAATGCTAAACAAGTCACAATCTCAGCAGAGCCTAGATGGTGGTTACAATTAACTTTCCACCTCTGTTTGTAATGCCGTGTGGAGTGTGCAAAGTAATTGCTCCGATCCCTCTCACTGGCATCAGATAACTTTCAACAGAAATAATTACATGTGGCAGGCCGAAAAAAAAAGTCCAAAACCCTGAACAAGGAAAAGTCACACCATTGCAACTTAATGCCCACTAAAAGTTAGCAGTGCTGGTTTGTACTACTCTTTGGGATCTATGTCCTGGCATTAGTCGAGTGAGAATACTGGATAAATCATATATAATGGATTTGTCATTTCACTTCTGTGTGTTTTATTGCTTTGTTCCTTGTATTTCACTTCCTTTTATTATAAACCTTTTTATAAATGGGTGAAATTTATTAGTTTTGACTCCTGTGAAAATGGTACTTTTTTAATTTTATGACTCCTAACTTCAGAGAATAGAGATTTTCATTTACATTTATTCGCTTGCCAGATGCTTTTATTCAAGGCAACTTACAAGAGAGGAAACTTAGGGTTCAGTGTTTTGCCCAGGGACACTTCGGCTCACGGACAGGGGCCAGGGATTGAACCGCCAACCCTGCAATCAGCTGACAACCGGCTCTACCACCTGAGCCACAGCCAACCCAGTGTATAGTATCAATGTGTCCTCCATTCTGATGTTTCTTTAAAATTAATGCAAAGAAAGAAAAAAGAAGGAAACGTGAAATTAAATCATTTTTAAACTAAACTAATCACTAGATAATGATCATACATTAAAATGAACACTAATAAAATAAAATACTGTAATACTGGTTACTGGTTGAGTGTTTATTAGTTAGTGCATTACAGCACATGGATAAAAGTGAAAAGTAAAAACACAGGGATAGTTTTGCCAGTGGTCCACTTTAAAGCTGCTATAATCCATATTTTTATATTAACAATGCATCACATGACTACTTTAATGTGAAAATTGTCGCTCATAGTTTTGAACCCTTAGAGAAATATCACCTGACTCTTTCAGTTACCCTCACCTCTAAAGAGCTCTCAATGCATTGTTTTGGCCGCAGCAGGCAGCAATTTTCAGAAAAATAGCTTTAAAAATCCCCTTTTAAGCTACTTGCCTGGCACTTAATGGCAGACAGACATTTTTTGATCCTAACTGGGTAATTTATTGGAGCACTTTGCAGCTAATGAGCCAGATATTTCCCTCAGGAGGTGGTAGAAACCAAAAACAGAGCTAAAAGTATAGTGATTATTGAGTCTACATTCAGTATGCTGTTGTGTTAACATCTTGTTCCCGCTGTCCCCAATTGGACAAAAAATTATTGCAGGTTTATTGACCGCCACAGAAGTTGGACAGCAGAACTCTGACAACAGACAAGTGCTTCGCTTTACTGATTTCTCGCTTCTGATGTATCACTCTGGCAAGTTAAACAATGACTAAGACTACAGGCGATGTGCGAAGTTATGCAGTGCCCATTCAAACTCAGAAATATGCAACATACTGTATATAGTTCATCTACAAAACAAGGGAAGTTGGTTTTCAAAATAAATCTCCACAAAATAAATTTAATCTCACAATACCATAGGAAATATTTTTTTAAAAATCTGAGTAGTAAAAAGGCTCTCATATTTAACTATCACTTAATACCGTAAGATATGAAATAATACATTTTAAGAAACCCCTTTCATAGACTCAAATATGCATAACCTGAAAATAATGATTTTGTGTGGTTCCCTACCATAATGCGTTACTATATTGATCTCAGACATGTCATCCAAAATGGCAGTGTCCTCATCAACAAGCCATGAGCTGTTGCTGAAAGAGCAAAACCATGTTTGCAGAATGTCAAGGGATGCACAGCATCCAGATGTGATCCCGACTGTGAATTTTAATAGAGTATTCAGCTGCAGCCTCCACCATGGCTGTGCCTTCTGCCAGCAAAAAAAGATTGAGGGTCCATTTTATAATGCAAATTCATAACTCAGTTAATGATTTGCATTGACTCTGTGATGATGGATGGACCGAGACGACTGTATGAAAAACATTCCTGCAGGACATCTTTGCACAATTTGTCCCCCCTGTAGTTTGAGCCCACTCTGTGAAAATCAGCTCTCTGCGCTCAACAGTAAGTTTTGAGATGGATGAAAGACTTTTACCAACACAACCAAAGTAGCTTTAGGCCAGGTTGAAATCATAACCAAGACTGACTAATGTTTATGGATTTCTTAGTGTGTGAGTGTGTGTGCATGTGTGAGTGTGTATGTGTGTGTAGTGGGTGGGGGCTATCTGTGACTATTTGTGAAAAAAAGGAGCAAGACTGAGGAAGAGAGACTCAGAGATAGAAGCAGCGAGTCTCTGTGGAGTTGTTTTGGTCATGGTACTTGAGCGCTCTGATTAATGCTCATAGAGAGACACCAGATGGAGAGAGAGAGAAAAAGAGAGAGAATGGAAGGGTAGAGGAGGAAATTTGGAGAGAAAAGTACCGTGGAAGAAGATGATCAGAGGGAGGGAGGGGGAGAGAGAAAACAGTGGATAGAAGCAGAAGGTGGAGAGAAAAAAAGATGAGATATAACACATGGAGATGATGAGAAAAAGCTAGACACAGAAAATGAATCTGAAACAACACACACAAAAAGAGGATTTTTCTGTGGTTTTTGGTCATGGCAGTGGTTCTTTACTGACCAATAATAGCCTGGTCATCGCTTTTTGCAATGAAAATCACTTCAAGTTGGTTTTGAAAAATATCAGGAATGCTCCTTTAGCCTTTAAAACCATGTATGAGTTTGATTGACAGCTGAGCCAGCAAGGACAAGGATGGACAACTACTAGGTTTTCATCAACACAAGAAACCAGGTTAGTCAAGGAAATCTGGTTATGTAGGCAATCAGACAACGCATTTACATGCTCTGTAATAAACTGGTTACTGTAAATCCATGTATACATGATGCAGGTCAGTAGCAGCCCCCCCTCACATAGTCAAATGTCCAGCAGTGGAAACTGACTTATTTAGACTTCTAAAAGGTACTTTGTGTTAGTTTCTTTAGTTCTTTAGATGGAATTATTCTAAATATGAGGTTGCAGTGCTACATGTAAAGATTTTAGCTTTCATCCAGCTGCTCCACTTTCACAGAGACCTTTCCCGTCGAAAGTTTTTGTTATGCACAGCCATACGTGTAAAAGGGCATTCGGAAACCCGGTTATGTATATATTTATATAGAGTTTCCACAGTTAACTCCGGTTGTACCATCACCTTCCATTTCCTCATAAAACGGCAGACCCACTTCCTGTGTGCCATAAATCGAGCCTTCTTTTTCCCGGGAGATTTCGTACCTGGTGCCAGACAGAATTGCATAGTGAAATTGAGGCTTAGAGGGAACCAATCTAAACACTGACGGTGTCATTTTTCTATTGCCATTACATTGTGCAATCAACATTTACTTCATAATGATCAGTTAAAAAGAAAAGCTTGTCTATTGCCACTTTAAATCAGGGATTGTTAACGTCCATGTTTGGTTGCTAGCTTGTGCATGTGCACGTTAAAAACACAATAGGGACCCACTCATAAATATACCATTGCACCACTAATGGTCAGACACTCCTTGGGGTACCTTTATGTGCATGTAAACCCACTGAATGGAAATAAACCTACACTGCTAACTATAACTTACAAGCCACGGATAGACAGTTTTTTGATAGCAGCATAAGGACCACGCTATTTATCTTCAAACCCAAACAATCTTGACATTTGTAGATAAGTTTTGAAGCTGTTCGATGTTTTACAGCTGACTAAGTAGTAGCTATCTACCCTGCAACTTGATGTTTGCATGGCAATTTTCTCCCAATGGACGTTTGTTTGATTGCTTGTTCAACAAGCTGAGGTGCAGAAATTTATGTTAAGCAAAAGAGGGCATAGGATATGTATATTCAAGAGCAGATCTTTAGGGCGCAGTGGAAGAAAAAACATGCAATTTCACTTAATTTGGGCTTTAAAATAACATTTTTAAAAGATTTTGACGAGGCTGTGAAGTGCCTATGCAAACCATTTGAGCGTGATTCTACAAAGAGCATCTGCAAGATGGGGTACAAGCCTCAAGTTTCATTTTTTGGATAAGAGTGTAGTTGGAGATGTAACATTTGCAGAAGAGAGAATTTTGAAGGAGAGAGAGAGAAGAGATGAGAAGAGGGGTGGGAGGGGGGGTGGGATTTTGGGAGATCAGTGGCAGGGAAGAAGATGAGAAAAGAGGGTTTGGGTGCAGTGGGATTACTCCAAAATTTGGTGAGTGGGAGACAGGAATACAGAGAGACAGACAGAGACAGAGAGACAGCACATTAGCACTTCTTTTTGATTTGTACTAAAAAATTAAGAAGCAGGAAACTTTCTGATGTTTTATATTGCAATTTAGGAGGCATTTCCAACAATGGAAAACATTGGCAATACACGTCGTTTACCCTAAAATGTATTAGGTCAAGGTTTTAGTTAAGGTTTTAGGTTTTAGCAACTAAAACTACTTTGTTGAGATTAAAAATAGACTGTGGTCATAGCTGTTTAGAGGTAAGGAATTAATATTGTAGTTACTGTTAATCGAACAACTTGGTTGACGGTAGGAGAAGACCGTGGTCATGCTTAACCGAAAAAAATACGGACTGTACATAGGAGATAGTCAGAGAGTCAATCATCCACCTACACTTCTCCTTGAGATGTATTCAGTACTTTAAAGACATCAGTATGCTAAGTAGTTGTTGGCTCATCAAACAGCATGTGAACACTTTCCTCCTATACCTTTCTTTGAACAGGGGATACTGCTTCCAACTATATTGTTACTACCAAAAACCAAAAAAAGTCCAACTGGGAGGGCTGTGTCCGACTATTTCTCTAACTTTTCAAAACTGACAATTCAAAATTCACACCCACATCAAGCCATGCTTGATAGACTGTGCAGAGGTGAGCCAGGGTTTAAATTACTCTCAATCTCTCTATTTTTCATTCTTTACTCGACTATATATGTCGCTTTTCGTATGTACAACTGAATGCAACACGGACAACTTCTTCTGAAAGTGTGCTATGTTATCCCTATTTGGATGATTATCGATATTTCGCCCACATTTTTGCCTTTGGATGCAGTCAGACGACACTTGTACTGTACTTGTACACCGTACAGTGTGCAAACTATTTTCGAGCACACCCTGGCCTTAGCTCATCATAATCGACATGGCTACTACAGGTTCTTGTCTTGGTTAACGTAAACCCGGGTCATTTTAAATTTCTGAACAAAGAACCAATGCTCATGCTTCTCCAGTGAGGACAAACTCAGTTCAGAATCAGTTGTTTTGACTGTGGTTGTGACAGAAAGAAAGATTGACAGAGAGAGAAATTGGCAGAATGGGAGAGAGAAAGCTAAGGAGGGGAAGGGATGGAAATGAGAAAAGGAGAGACAGACACAAAGAAGAACGAGAAGGAATGAGACAGACAGAGAAAGAGAGGCAGAGGGAGGGAGGGAAGGAGATGCTTGCTATTAGAGTCAGACGGCATTGACCTTCACTCCATCCAGAACCACGTACAACATTTAACACATATGGCTCCAATTAATGAGGCGAGAATTCAATATGTGTGTGTTAGTGTGTGTGGTTGTTTCTATTTTTGATTTGCTCGTAGGAGTGTGATTATCAGTGTGAGTGTGTATGCTTCCCTATGTGTGTCTTTGATTTTGTTTACATGGTAGTGTTTACTTGTGCGTTGCCACGTGCATATGTGTGTGTGTGGCTGTGTGTGTGTGTGTGTGTGGCGTGTGTGTGTGTGTGTGTGGCGTGTGTCTGTGTGTGTGTGTGTGTGGCGTGTGTGCGTGTGTGACTGCAAACACAGTGTGTATCTTAATTGGACTCCATTCAAGTGTTTAATTACTCATTAGAGATGCTGCAAAGCAATCTATACAGCAGCTTTCCCTGTTCGCTCCCTCTGCCCTCTGTGACTTCAAGCCCACAGAGGCTCAAATGCTTTGACCCAAACTACATGGATTAGTTCAACTCGTCAATCTGGATCAACCCATTCATATTAGATGAAGATCTGTAAGACAGAGGGTGATGCCAGAGCGAGACAGACAGTTAATAAGTCAGTCAGCCAGTCATTCAGTTTGACACTCAGCCGGTTTGTTCACGTGTAAGATTAGTCGTCAGTCTGTCAATCAGACGGCTGGAAAATTTTTCACCCAGTTATCCAGGTAGTCTGTTAATGAGCCATCAGTCAGTGGGTCTGATTGTCTTTTAGCTGGCTGAACTGTCAGTTACATAATTGTGTTGTCACTCTGTCAATCACTCCATCTGTTAATCTGTCAGTCAGACTGTCAATCAGAGAGTGAAAAAACCCTGTAAACCCTTTTTGTATTTTTAAAGCACATTAGCAAGTACAGTACAAGTACAGATAAAACACGGATCAATAAAATACAACAAAACAGGAATGGTCAAACATAGAGAACTTAAACAAAATAAAATAAAAACAACATAAATATATTGACGATGGATTTTTTTCATAAAGTTTGAGCTAAATCGGCAAAAGCATTCATGAGCCTGAACCATGGAACTTTCAGCAGCATTTTGCCCGACCTGAGGAGTCTGGGAATATGGGATTAACAGATCATAAATACATAGCAAAGGAAACCATGGTGGGTTTGGTTTTGTAACTCTGCCCCTCTGAGGACACATTTTCTGGCCAAAAGTCAGCTGGATGTTTTGTGGAAATATAATGAAAGGAATGAAGTGAAAGAGACTTTTCTGTGTTAGCCTTAACAAATTATTGCTTGTCATGTTGATTGACAGCCAACAGTGTCTCCCAATCTGTAAAAAAAAAAAAAGTCATTAAAACTGCATTATAAATCTGAAGAATGCATTGGAACGAAAAATAAATCATCCAGTTATTCTTCCATCTTTCACCACTGATGCTGTGTATACAGTACATGACATTTCTGCAGGGCACTGACACAAATCAACCCCCCCCCCCCTCCTCGTTTTGAGAGATTCTCATTGGTGTGCTTGGACACCAGCCATCAGCGCCTTCTCACTCCACTTTGGGCCAACCTTGTCGATACCAATACAGCCCCAATGCAGTTTACGCTGTCAACAGTGTCAAAGCCGGTGCTGCATAATGGTGAAAGCCCCTCAGAAAACAAGGAGACTGATAAAGGCATATCATGCATTCTGCCTGTCAGCTTGTCAGATGAACCATGTGTGCCCAAGCTCTCATCTTGTCTGTCGCACTAACTCATCCTTCTTGTCCATCCATCAGTGGCTTTGTCACCCTCTCTGTCTGGCTCTGGGTCCATTCTGTCTCTACTTTTTGTGTGTATATTTTAGTTTCCACATCACCAAGGTGACAGTTACCCTTCCAGGGTGTCTGGAGATTTTTTTCCCGACAAGGTTTGTTGTGTTAATTTGGTCCGTGGGTGTCGGGCTGTATGTGTCTGTACGTATGATAGGGAGCGGGTTTGTGTCTGACAGTGTGTGTATGTACGTGTGCATATGTGAATGAATTTCCCGAGGACTGGCACAGATGGCGCTTAATCTGCAGGGGGCCCGTGTTGCCCGTCTTGAAGAAATACATAGTAACCTTTCAGATGTGCTGACTGTCACCACAGTGATCTATGGGCGACATTATTGAGATTGACAGATGTGGAACTTGTCAAAACAACACAACTTGAGCTTGGGAATGTGAGTGTGTGCTAGTTGAGGGATTCTGATGCTTTTTTTTTTTCATGCTTGCTGTGTACGTACAGTATGATATGCATGTGGGTTATGTTGTCTGTTTCTTGTTGTCGTTTTAACTGCATGTGTTTACAGAATATGTTTGATCAAGAGCTAATTTACATAATTAAACATGTGCATATATGTTTATGAATCCCAGAATTTCTCTCGGTGTTAATGTGGTTGTACATTGTACTGTATGTGTTAATGTATTCTGTCAGAATGTGTTATATGTGTTAATGTGTCTCAGTGTGCATGTGCCCTAGTATGGTATACTGTATGTGTATATGGAGGTATGTGTGTCTCAGTGTGTGTTTGTGTAGAGGCAGGTAATGTATTTACATTGCCCCACATACCTAAGCATCAGCAGCAAAGCAGCAGGAATCACAGGTAGAAACGACAGCATGAAAAAGGAACACCTCAGCAGAGAGAAAACTCTCTAAAGAGAGTTAGCAAGATGAATGTGTGTGTGTGTGTGTGTGTGTGTGTGTGTGTGTGTGTGTGTGTGTGTGTGTGTGTGTGTGTGTGTGTGTGTGTGTGTGTGTGTGTGTGTGTGTGTGTGTGTGCATTCAAAAAGAGTAAGCAGAAAGCAGAAGGAGGCTGGGGGGGGGGGTAAAAATACACTAATGGGGAGGGGGGAGTTAAGACAGAGAAGAGAACAAGGAAGAGAAAACAGAGGGGGAAAGACAGTTATGAAGACTGAAAACAGGAGACAGTAAGAATGTCAAAAGATGCTGCTGTGCTCCTGGAGGAAAAGTGAGAGGAAGAGACAAAGGGAGGCAGAGCAAGTACATAAAGCTTAGGTGAGTGAAGATGAAGAGTGGAGGAAAGAAGGGAAGGGAGCAAAAGACAGTGAAGACAGGAGCAGATGAAGACAAAGAGATAGAAACAGGGAGTAATGTGAAGTTAATTGGAGAGACATTGAGAGTGACTGAAGCTGCGGGGCGGTGGACTGAGACAGCAGCTACTTACAGACAGACACATTGTGAAACAGCCAGCTGTTTCTTCCTGCCAAAAAGCCAAATGAGGTGAAATTGTGCACATTTCAGATGAGGAGTATGAAATTTTTACATTTAAAAGACTCCACATTTTCCTTTGGCCAACAGTGCCTGAAATTGGCTCTGGTTATGCAATGATAAAGGTGCAATCTGTTTGTGGGGGTATGTGGTAGAGAGCAAACCGGATATTCATTACTGTCAATAGGAGAATGATGATAAACTCTGTGCTGGCAGAAAGGATCACCCTATCACCCACTGTGCCTGCAGATAGACGTTGGCAACTAAAGTTTTCCCAACTTTTGCCTTGAGCTGGACAAGGGAAGAAAAATCAGATGTTTGAAATTGAAAATCAATCCACATCTAATTCGTCGGGCCTTGTCTTCTTGACTCCTCTTCCAAAGGACATGGAGTGATGTGATGAATAATCTTTTTTCTTTTTCGACCCTCCAAGAGAATGAGAACTTTGATATCATTGGTCAATTTAAATGCTTGCCTTCCTTCTCTTTTACCTTAGAATCTTAGTTAAAGTTGCCCTCTGGCGTTTTCAGAGCACAAGTTACGTTTACATGGTCCAACAAACATGTTCAGTGTATTTCCTTCGTCATAAAACATTTGCAAAACCATTTCTTAAAATATTTTAGATCAGGATTTGTTTACAGTCACATTAACTAACTAGCAGTCTTCTTTCCCCATTGGCTGTTGCTCTTTCAAAATGAATTGGCGCAAACAGACTCTATTGGTCCATCAGGGGGGTATTTACAGGCAGTGTTGCCAACACTTCACCTACATCTAGCACCTTTGTAGCTAGATTTATTGACTTTTCACCTCCCCTTTCGTGACTTTTCTTCACAAAAGCACCTGGACAAACCTTTGCTACTTTCCATAGAAGAGAGTCACCATTATTGCCCTGAGAGCACGAGGTCATGCTTTTCCTCCGCAGGCACACCTCTCTATGTGACTCATTCCATTGACCAGAAGGCAGCTAAATAGGCGTGAATGAGATTCTAACTCTCTCTCCGAGTGATCATTTTACAAGCAACTATAGCTGAAATCACACTACAACCTGACTGACATCCCACGCTCAGAGCGTCATTTTTTTCAGGGCCAAAGCATGAATGCAACATTATCGAGAGTGACGGGGGGGGGGGGGGGGATCAAGTGAAGCTGGAGAAAAATAGAGAGTTTGGATGGAGAGAGGGGTGACATAATGAGAGTGAGAGAAAGAGAGAGAAATTGAGGAGAGAGCGAGGCATCCTTTGATGTTTGTTCGCTGATCCGGCCCACTGTTTAGGACACAGGCAGGTATGCTAAACATCCGTGGCTTCTTCAACTTGAGGCTTTGATCACAGCCATGCTGGGAGATGATGTTGATGACTCTGTGGTGCCAGAATATTAAGGAGTGGCCACTACACACACATACTACTGTTCACAGAGATACTTGCATCTACAGTACACAAATACACACCCAGACACCACACTATAGACATATGCTTTCATTCTTCTCCTTTCTCTCTTAATCTTTAATTTTGACTTTTAAACTACTCAATTTAAATTTCTTTTTCATCCTGACATGCACACACAATACCATAAAACCCCTTCATCAGAGACTCTTCACCACTGATGGTGGTCCAAGCGTCAGAATGCGAGTCAGCAGCCAGGAGCCTAGTCCGTCAGCTGCATCTGGCTAACCTCACCAGACAATTCAACTGCACTGAAAGAGTGAGGAGAATCTCTAAGACATCAGGTCATTAGGAACGACGCAAACCATCATATCATATTGCACACGTTTACACGCAGACAATATTTTTTTTTAAAAAGGCTTCAAGTGGCAGAACAAAACACTGAAAAGACCATGTACTGAACAACATGCATTTCAATTACACTCTGTTTTATGGGCATATTTTAAGACTCTTTTTCATGAAGATACTACTGAGTTTTGAAAGCAAAAAATATCAAAGTTTTGAAGATCTATCTTGCTATCTCTTCTGAACCTAATTATCAAGTTTTCCTCCTTTTGGTAGTTTTACGTGTGGAAATTATATTGACTGTCAATATGCCAAAGATACAAAAAGCTATCTTTTTCTCGAAATGAAACATAATCAAGTTTTATCACCCGGAAAATAAATATATACATTTTTTCTTCTCCCAGTGATAAGGGTTTACACAGAATGAGTAAAGGGATAAAAGGATTAGTGGAACTTCATAATTTTGCACCTTACTTTGCTTCAAGCTACGTAAACATAGGGGCTGTAAAGTCCCTATGTTTTATATTACTGTATTATTGCATCTGTCAGATTATTATGATGGGATAAAATTTAAAAATTTTGTTTGTTGAAAAATGAGACAATTCTAGTGAAAACTGGTGCAGTCTATGTGTGTGTTGCTTTTTGCCATACATTCTCGGTGTTGGTATCAAACTCATTGAGAGGGAAAGACAAATTATGTTGTCCACAGGTTTGTGACATTGTCTTTTTTGATATTACAACTTGGGGTCACCACAGTCAGAAATAATGAAATTGTTACGATACAGTAGGAAGGACTTTAAATAACTTAAAAACAGGGTAACAAAGACAATTAAACTTCGTCTTAACTATTTCATGACAACTGACATGAACATGATTTAAACTTCATATATGTTTTTGACTTTTGTTATTCACGGTCACTTGGTTAAAAATGTCTCCTTCACTGGGAACTCCTCTGACTCTGCCGCCCGCACCATGCGTGTGCACAGCAACGAGCTAAACAACTAGTTAAACACATTTCCATTAAAGGTTGGAAACCGGAGATGGCCTTCGAAGTTTTCTTGGAAATAGTTGTGAAACTGTGAAAGAAAACGATGTGGTTCAAAAAACAAGGGCTAGGCCAAAGGTACTGTAAAAATGAAGTAGTACAAACATTAGTACAAAAGTATCATCGGTACCCTGAGGAAGTACAACATAGAAATTAATCTGGTAAAGATGAATATAAATTCCCAAAGTTTGAAGGCCTGGTCACACCAGACAGTAGTAAAGTGCTGTAGCTGGTGAGCTACCTGCTAACACACTAGCCAGCCGGGCTATTCAGTCGCAATGGCTTCCAGAACTTCTCTCTATATTCTCTCTACCCATCTGTTTGCTCCCCCTGGTATTTTGTTCATCACTGTATACAGCAATAAAAAGTTATTGAAGAGAGACAATGAAGCTTTCTTAACGAATGAGGTTGCTAGTGGTCAGTTAGCAAAGAGACCACCATTACATTGGAATTAATTGAATTCACTCGGGCCTAGGTGATAAAAAGAGTAAATACAAAGGTTATTTAGCTGTTAGCAGGAAGATTAAAAAATTAAAAAAACAATCACAAAACAGCTATAATAAAAAAGAGTGCCTTCAATTAATCCCTAGTTATTAAATAGTGCACTACATTTATTGTCTGCTGTTCTATAAAGAAAAAGTATCCACAAAACAGAGCCCTCAGAAATTCAACAATCGAACGAAAAAAGTATTGTTCATGCCGTGTAAACTATTTTATGCTAACAATCCCACACTGCAATTTACTGCTAACTATTGAGTGTCCATTATATAGGAAGTAGTGAATGAGTCAACAAGGGAGTGATTTCAGAAACAGCCCAACTGTTGGTGGCAAAAGTAAGGAGGAGAAATTTGGAAGCTTAATGAACATAATGATGAAGTTATTGTGACAGTGTATGTCAACTGTAATGACACTGCGTTATGACAGATCACCAACACTGTAAGTAGTGCTGTTATTGTTAGAGGCTTATAGTGCTTTCAGCATTTGAGTGAAATGATATCACATAGGGTCAGTTCGTCCAAATTACAAAATCTATTTTGCTCTTGGGATATCTAGTCATGCAGATAGTTTTTGTGCTTAGGTTTTGAGATGTGTGTCTGAAATTTCTGATGCCACCCCAATAAAATGAAGGTGAATTGCATTTTGGTTGTTGGTGCTCTCAGGATTGAAAAAAAAAAAAAAAAAATCAACCGCAACGTGACTTTCAAGGAGAAGCTACTGAATAATCCACAGACTTCACTGTGGAGAGTTTTCATTGGAAGTACTTTATACATCAGAAATAGTCCCCTATGACAGCAGATGACAGTGCGTGACACTAATGAAATTCCATTCACCTTAACTATATTGGGGTGGAGGCAGATATCTAAAATATGTTTTTCAAAGGCTGTACTGACACTTTGAGAATAAGAGGATTGCACGCTCTACATCTTAATTTAAGAGCAAGAAATGATTCATACACTGTAATCAAGGCATTTGACATTATCAAGAAAATGGCACTTAAAGAGTAACTCAATACCAGTCTGAAAAGCAGCGTTTCACTGGCCTCTCTGTCTGAAAGATTTAAGTCTGTTTCACCTTTGACCACACCCAGCATTGATGTCACGGTGGACTGACACACTCCGGGGTACTCGTCTACATCACTGCGTCAGGTTGGGAAGTGCGAACTCTCTCTTTACCGGCAACACCATAATAGTGCTTGCCAAAGTGAGCAAACAGATATGAATTAAGTTCATAGCGTACTGCCTCCAGGAAATAGGCCATATGCCCGCACGCTAAAGTCTGACACTGACACACCCTGTACATACCAAACTGCAGCCCCTATTCCGAGGAATGCTGAATAGGCCACTCGGGAGCTGCGGGTACATGAACAGATACGTTCATGTACCAACGTTAGACAGTAGACTCAGTTCTTGTTAGCCTTTTAGCCTGTGAATATTACACCTGATTGCTGCTGCCTTTGGACTTTGGAGAGTCTTGCTGCTGCACTTTAGTTAAGTTACACAACTTTTAGTGCCTGTTACTGTTCATAATTGTTTTGCATTTTGATTTAAATACTTCTATCGTCTCCAGGTTACTTTTTCATTTCTGCAGCTGTCATGATGCAATAAAGGAGTCGATAGAGTTTTGTTTTTTTACTATAAAAATTCACACATAGCATCAACACAATTATCACAGTTACTTAAGTAAAAACATTTCTTGACTGCATAAGTTTTCCGCTTTTTGTAGCCTGCAGCTTCATATTTTGGGAGTATAATCAATCATATTTTTTTAAAATCCACCTCATACCTGCATATAATGCCAATGTGCCCTGCACTCCGTAGCCTGAAAAGTGGGCAACACTAAATACTGGAAAACTACGTCTAGAGGTCAGCACCCAGCACATATGGAGGGGGAAAAAAAAACACTCAAACATCCTGGCACTACACCATAATCGCAAACATTAATAAAGTTTTATTCATGTCAGTGCTATGAAAGCTTCCTGCACACCCCTTCAAATAAGGTGCTAACAAAATATTGCTATGTATGTAACAGGTTATAAACACATATGCCAACCCTGTCTTCCAGCAATTATGTTTATTAATTAATGAAGCGCTACATTTATTAATTGCAGCAGAGTTGCCAGGATGTGGTTAGCGTGGATGGCGGGCGTACAAAGTGCACAACTCTAACACCAGAGACTGTTGTTAGATTTAGGCAACAAAGCACTTAGTTTTGGTGAAATGTAGATAAACACATTGTGTCGGCAGTCGCTGTGAACTTTTTCGGGATTAAACCAGACCATGATCTTTCCCTAACCTTAACCAAGTGCTGTGATTGTCTAAACATAACCAATAAAAGTTTAATAATGCTGTAGTCATTACAAGTGGTTCTTGTACTGCAAAATCGGATATTTTGGCAGAAAAACAAATACGTTGTCTGTGAACATTTTCACTGACACGTTTAGTATCAAAGTATTTGGAATTTTCCAAATACGTAAAATAACAACGTATCTTCATTATGTTGATATAAAACATCCAGTCGCAATCACCTTTCCTTCAAAATTTATTTGCTGTTGCAAATTAGTTTTATATATAAATGTAATTGCTCGGAAACAGGGCTGCATATGCACATTAAAACAAAGACACGCCGATACCTACAGCAATGACACCCACACACCTCACACAGGTAAATTTTGTGAGGAAGAGACATGCAGTAAGTGTAAGTGCATTCTCATGTCTTTTTTGGCCAGTGCAATGTGTGTGTTTAATTCCAAATGACACACAGCCTTACAGGCAGCGATGCCGGGACACACACACACACACACACACACACACACACACACACACACACACACACTCATCCACACATGCAGTAACTACACGCACCAACATGTACTGTTTAACAGCTCGGAGTGCGGTGGCACACACCTGCACACACAGACACACACTCACCTACACACACAATTTCCTCTCCTGGGTGTATTAGGAATGCAGACAGTGTCACAGGAGGCAGGGCACTGAATAGCTTAATACAACCTAATGTATCCTGGCACATTAGCCTTTTCTTGGACTGAGCATCCTCGCTCATCGAGACCCATTTTAACAAGCCACTTTACCAATTAACCAAGCACAATAACACACACATATTTCCATCAAGGAACACAAACACACACATACACTTCACTGTATACCCAAAATGCTAATGCTCAGATGGTAGTAATCCATAAATGTAAAGTGCACAATCAATAGGCAAAGCACATTTGTCTCAGATTGAACCCACTGTCATACAAATTGAAATGAAAGACAGAAAACTCCTCCTCCATCTGCTCTTTCTCCAGCTGGCCTCCTCCTCCTCCTCTTTTTCTTTTTCTTTCCTCCTTCTTTTCGCGTATTTCTCACTTTTTTTTAACTCTCATTTCATGCAATCTCATTATCCCTCCTCCTGCCCCCCTCCTCTCTCTGTCTTTTGTCTTTTTTTTCCCTCAGTCTGCACGTACTTCCATTTCTCCCCTACCTTTTCTCTCTTTGTCTCACCTCCTCTGTTCTTTCCTTTCAGTCCTTTTATTCTCATTCCGTGCATCTCTCCCTCTGTTTCTCTCTCTGCCTTTCCTCTTTAGTTGTTAATCAGAGTTGATTGGGAGCAGAGAGAGCCGAGGGGAGCTCCCCAGTGGATCAATGCCTCTAAATGATCTGTTCAAGGATCCCTTTAGAACCTGCAAAACTCACTCTGATAGGGCACTGAAGCATGAAGGCGCTCATTTCACATCTAACTCACTTCCTGATTTGCCCTCTGGGAGAGAGATAGGACTGCCGTTATTGGGATAATTCGTCCCAAAGCTAAATATCCCACTAACCAAAAGTGCTTAGAACAAAATGTCTTCATTCCAGGCAATCAATTACTGCCAAGGTGAGGGGGAACATGATGAATTTGTTCAAAAAGCTCAATCCGTGTGTGTGCACGTCATTTGAGACGACGAGATTGCCCAACAACTGGCTTTGTTTACGCTCATTTGGTTGAAGACATTTCCCTGCGTCGCTGATTTACTGAACTATCATTTACTTGACAACGTGCGGCAGCTGAATTTTAAATGTATTTGACGTGATACATTTGAAATTAAATTGATCGTAACCATGGTGATGGATGATATTAATGACAAATACCAGAAGAAGTAGTCGCTACAGACAAAGATGAATGCAAACACCCACAAAGAGATTTGATATTGCACTAAAATATCTCATTTCATGAATTTTAAACAGCCTTTGAAATGTTAGATGGTTTACTAAAAAATATCTAAAAGTGAAACTTGAATATTGAATTACTTTGGGCTGTTAAATATGCAAAAGCCAAGAGATTATCAAGTCATGCCCTTGGGACATATTATTCATGGAGTGCTAGTAAATAAAATATCTGAAAGATCAAATATTTAAAAATACTGATATATTGTATTTTCTCACAGAAGGGGGCTAATATGAAAGCAAAACTATAAATGAAACAAAGCTGTTATGTATTTTAAGACTTGTGGTTAAACAAATGCTACATTTTGAGTATTGATTCATTGTCAGATGTTAAACATTCATTTATCAGTTTCAGTTTGAAGAACTTTCGCTAATAGATAGTCTGACATGTTTCTTCATAACCATAAAACATTGGGCACTGCAGTTTGATCTCAAATACGCCATCCTCCGGCCATTAATACTCACAATAGCATCAAATGTGTACTAATTCATAGCTGAATAGAGTCCCTTACAGATGCAAATTGAATAACTTTTGCTAAAATGAATAACAGTGCCCAGCCTTTATTAGAAAATGATATAGCCTCTTTTAAAAATGAAAGTATATATTAATGACCCATTTTTAAACATTTACGTCCTCATAAGAAAACAGTGGGCTTGGGGCTGGGTGTTACGGACAAGGTAGGGAAGTCAAAGAGTTTACAGCTATACACAGATGGTTTTAATCTTTTAATGGCATATGTTGGCAATAATAAAAATACAGAATTGGACCAGCCTCGTCCTTTAAGGGAGACTGTTTTACTCCAGTGACTTCAAGGTAGTAAACAGAAGTTCAATTTCCATACAAGCAACATTGGCACCAAAACATAAACCTAAATAGAGCCGCCGTATGTTTCTAATATATTATGACTAAGAAGCAGAGGCTTTTGAAAAGAGATGAAGGGCGATACCAATTTACGTCAAGCACCATCTCCTGTATTTCCATATGTTACCTGTATTTATTTCACAAGATCTTCTCCTCAGGGCCAGAAGGAGGAATATCGCAAGAAAAATTGCCACACTACATACCTTCTACAATGTTTTTATATACTAATATTTCTCCCTCACTAACCTCTGACCCACTTCTATTCATCATGCCAACCTCAATGATCTGCATGTGTATGGAACTAAGTGGACATTCAGCATGGCTGCCTCTATACACTGCTCTAGGGGGTGGGATAATAATGTGTGTTCTCTTCCATCACATGACCCACTTCTCTTGAGTGTCATGCGAGTAGGCTCTTTCAGGGACTCAGGCTGGAAAAAAGACTATATTCCAGACATACTAATAAATCCCATGAAACAGAGCTTGCCCAACTTTATTAAAATAAAATTAGTTACTATGCAAACTTTTGCCATAACCAGGGGCATTGCCGTATTATTGATTTTTCTGGCCTACTTAGGTCTATTAAATAAGTAAAAAAAAATACCCCCTAGGATGTTTTTGCTGTGCACTGCGATGACTCAGATGGTTTAAAGACCCTCTATCAGAAAGCATTTGTTGAACTGTACTTGAAAAATGCATCCAATCTCTAAGGGTTGCTGTTTTTGTAGCCTCTGCTCTTCCTATGGAGATGTGCAAACACTAAAATGCCCTAACAGTAATCATACAGTTTCATGTAATTTGAGTGCACAGCATGACTGCACTGCGGTGGACACTCACCACAGTTTCCTCTATGCTGTGCAATCACACAGAAATCCAATATAGGTAGTAAATATTCATAGTTTTGTAGGAATGTATAGGTTTTTCTGAAGATATGTGTCACACTAATCTCTTTTTACCTCAGTAAACTATTCCCATAGCCCTCTCGCCTCTGCCCACTGATTCAGTGCATATTCCTGAGCCTGTTTGTGATTTTGTTTTTTCATGAAGAAATTTTAATTCCCCTTCCTTTGTGTCTTGCAGGTTCTGGCATGGAGAGTACAGGGTGGCAGTGAACATCAATGACTATCTGGACATCTACTGTCCTTACTACGAGGGTCCTCCGTCCCACGGTCGCATGGAGCGCTACATCCTCTTCATGGTCAACCACGAGGGCTACACTTCCTGCCAGCACAGAATGCGAGGCTTCAAGCGCTGGGAGTGCAACCGTCCCAGCGGTCCTGACGGACCCCTGCGCTTCTCAGAGAAGTTCCAGCTCTTCACTCCCTTCTCCCTAGGCTTTGAGTTCAGGCCTGGACATGAGTACTACTACATCTGTAGGTTATCAGCAAGGCAGTGTGTCTTTCTGTATGTGTGGTGCAGGTAAAGGGTGTGTGTCTGTGTGTTGTGTGCGTGTGCGCGTGCGCGTCTGTGTTTGCTTTTTATCAACGTTCCTGCTCAATATGCATTCGTAAACGATGTGTAAATATGCAATCAACAGAAGTTGATTGAGAGAGTGCTCAAACACAGCCCACCATGTCGCTCGCACAGCTACAGGCTATGCAATAATACAGCTTCCATCTCTCACTCACTCCCCCTACTCTCTCTCTCACTCTCTTTATTTCTTGATGTATCTCTGCTTCTGTCGAGATCATAAGTGGTGTGCTCAGCAAAGTGATAAAAATGTCACCAGGCGTAGTTTGTAATCATTTTTATATTAGTTGTATTGATGTTTCTCCTGACTTCAACAAGTGATGTATTAGTATCACAGATGGGCTTTGCCCCCTGAGACTGTTTTTCTGTATA
This sequence comes from Xiphias gladius, assembly GCF_016859285.1. NCBI lineage: Eukaryota > Metazoa > Chordata > Actinopteri > Istiophoriformes > Xiphiidae > Xiphias > Xiphias gladius. The sequence goes on from NC_053409.1 coordinate 19,545,158, forward strand.
GAGTTAAAAAGCTATCATTCCCCCACCAGGTATGGGACAAATAGTAGCTTCAAATTATTCTTAAACATCGTTTTCAGCAGCTTGGTGTGCCAGATGGGTGGGACAGATTTACCGCATCCGGGCAGTTTAGTGCAAGATCAGTTGGTAATCACAGAAAAGCACATTAAATTGACTTTCAAAAGCTTTGCTGTCAACGTCCAAACTTTCTGGTGCTGCACAGATAAGTGCCACCTTTACTGTGTTGAGGCTGCAGGGGTCTGGAGGCTTTAGACAAGAAGTTTGTCTGTTTGAATTCACAGACCAGCTGGGGAAATATGGAAGGAAGGAGAGTGAGTCCTGCAACAAGGGGACAGTAATAATTCACACAATAGCAAGGTCATTCGTCAGGAAAATTCATGCATGGAATGTTTTAAGCATTTGAAAATATGATCCATTCTGGTGTTTTTTCCCTGGTGACGACAGTTTTTAGCTGTCATGTAGCGATAAGCTGAAATGTACAAATTTAACATTACATTCTCATATAAATTTAAGTTTTAAAAAATACATATACATAGTACATGTTAGTCAATAGTGTTGTGGAAGTTACTTTGAAAAATAAATCATTTTCCAACGACTTCTGACTCTTCTAAAGTTGTAATTACTGACTGTATTTTATTTACAATGGTCAAAATTATCCCATTAGTCCTTTACTTACTTTTCTTTTGTGTTACTTTCATACCAGACCCTACCTGTCATCAGTTTATTGTTCACCTTTCTTCTAAAAGACAATGACTCTACCAAGACATGAGCAGCTCATTTATCCCCGTGCTACTGCTGCAAAGTCGGCTGAAAACTGGCCTTGACCTCTTTAGTGGGAGATGATGCACTCTCACCGTGACCTTTAATGGGATGAGAGTCTTCTTACCAGTGTAAGGTCACCATGCTGGTACACCATATTTCAATGACATGTTTTTTGTCCTTGAACAGTGATTCTGTCCTTGCAGTGATTTCCTCTTTGTACAGATATTGACACAGGTTTGAATTCAATTTGTCACAACATTAGTGTGTTCAGATTTTGTTAGTGATGCAGTAATATACCTTTTCTAATATAATCACTGAAAAACAAAACGAAATGCTGTATATTACTTAATTACTTTTAAAGATAATGAGATAAAAGCGACACTATTTGTTGAAAGTGACTTTAAAAAAATTGTACTAAATAGTAAATACTTTTCGCCCATGTCTGTAGTCTGTGCTGTCACAAAGACACAGCAGGCGAGAGTCAGAGTGCTAAAGAGGCGAAGATAACAACCACCCGATGTCCTTCTGCACTTTTCCCAGTGTGCACACACACGCACAAACACACACTCTTTTGTTTTCACTCTCATGTAAGGATGGACAGGGCCCCTCCAGAGTTGTATAGTTGCTGACTATAGTTCTGTGTGCCTGGGACCCCAGAGGGTAATGTGTAAGCCACAAGACTGGAGTGTGTGTGAATACATGTGTGTATGTGTTGTGTGTGTGTGTGTGTGTGTGTGTGTGTGTGTGTGTGTGGTGGGGGGGCGGGTTGTGGGGTCAGTTGTCAAGCGATTGTGAGTCCGTGAAAGGCAATGTCCATCATCTTGACTGACAACCAGACACACATTTTTTGTCTTTCACTGTCTCTCACATGCATGGACGAACACACACACACACACACACACACACACACACACACACACACACACACACACACACACACACACAGAGTCAAACACACGTGCACAGGTCTGTATTAATGTGGAATCACTGCATTTCGACAATTTCAACCACCCAGCTCTTCCGATGAGTATGTGTTTGTGTGTGTGTGAAACCCCCTTCCACGGAAACTCTGCAGAGTAAAACGCATCGATCGTTGATGGTGATTTGTGGCCAGACCTGTGTGAGTGTGTGCCCGTTTGTGCATGTTGGTGTGTATATTTGTCATGTGGTTGACATGTTGACAGGTCTGCTCCACCTCTTACTTCTCCCAGCTGCCATCTGATGAGGTTGAGTGATTTTCAATGGCTTTTCGGGGGACGTTGTACTGTGGATTTGGTGGGAAACAGCGGCGCTTGGAGAGCCGATAAGACTTTTAAAAAAGGACAAAAGTGAAAATTGTTGGAGGGCACGGAGAAAAGAAAAGAGGGGAAAAGAAAGGGGGATATAGATCTGTCCACTTATAGCCCTTTCTCGCCTAGTGTTGCCATTTTTCAGTGAAACAGTAGGGAAGCCGAAACAAAGACACAACAGGACAGAAAGCTCGATACCAGGCCAGCAGTGCTTCATAGGAGACCACAATACACTTTCTCTCTGCACTGTAAGGAGGGTAAGTGAATGATTTGGAGAAATGTGAGGCAAAGGAAGTGGGCTATAGAGAAGGCATATTAGGGTAAAGGAGGTGAAGGTCAGAGAGAAGGATGGAGGGAGGAGTTGTTGACAGAAAAAGAGGGTGGAGAGGGCACGGAAAGGTCAGATTTATTTCCTCCGCGCTGTGGATCTTGATGATGGTCCTCTGTAGGGTCACTGTGGGCTCCGGCTACGCGGACTTCCTCAAGGGAGAAGGCCAATAGGTCGCCATGCACATTTTCGCAACCATCAGTGTGCATTCACATTCCTATGCACATCCGCCTATGTGTGTGCGTGTGTGTGCACGTCTGAATGCATGAGTAGCCACAGGGTTGGTCAGCAGCTCCTTTAAGGTCTCCAGCTCTACTTTATTCTATTTCATTCACCCCTACTTTGAAGTTTGATTCACAGAAAGTTTTTTAACATATTTCTCATTTTTGTGGCATTGAGCCGGGGCAGCATGGTGGCTCAGTGGTTAGCACTGTCACTTCACAGCAAGAAGGACCTGTGTCTATGGGGAATTTGCATGGATTTTATTTCCCATTCCAAAGACATTTCAGTCAGGTCGATTTGAGTGTCAGTTATTTCCCTAAGGTATGAATGTGAGTGTGACTGAATCTCAGTGTGCGGGCTGATCCCTCACAGACTTGTTTACATTGCCTGAAGTGCTTAGCATGTTTACAGGAGTTTACAGGCTTGGGAGCATGGGTTTAAGAGAACTTAAAAGGACATAGGATAAGAAACTCTCCAAATGCTTGAAGCAATATATGTCATCAAAAATGTTATAGGCTGCATTAATGACTAATTAAAGTTCAATTATAACAAATTATTGACTATAACTTACACTGAAAATACCTTCCTTGCTTTATACTCTTGATTTACCATCTCTGACATATTTGTACCAAGTTGATTACAATTTCGTAGCTGTGTTTTTCTTTGTGGTAACAATTTCCCAGTGAAAAAGAAGAAATGTCTGCATATATCTGCATCAAAGCTCTCACAGACTTCCAAGTTTTCTGGCAAGGGACAGTCCGAAACCATCTTCCAGTGAAGTCTGTAGATTAATTATTTCCTCTGTGTCTTTGTTATTAACTGGTTATGTATTGTCCAATGTGTCTTCCTGCCATCCCATAAATAGGTACAGGGATTTAAAGTGATTGGGGTTGATTATGTTGAGGTTTGGTGACAATTCCTGACAATTGCTATGGACTGTGGGAGGGCCCTAAATTCCCAGCAGCCATGAAAGCAGAAGGTTCACTGCGTGTCAGTTGGTTTATGATATTTTAGATAATTGTATATTGGTTTGAGAACATGCACAACTAAATTACAGTATCAACTGAAGGAAAACAGTTGATATTGTTGGGTCCTGTGTTATTACGTAAAGGATAAGGCTGGTGTTACTCCATATTCTTCTTATTGTCAACAAATCCAATGTAAAGGCCAAAACCACAATTTGTTTGTCTCGCAACACTTTCTGTCTCTCAATACTACCCTGGCTGTAGCACTCAGCCCAAGGCTTATTAATTCCTAGTGAAGACATAAATCTATAAAAACTGCATATTACAAAATAAAATTGTGTTTAATTTGTTTGCTTGACGACAATAGGATACCTAATAGAAAGGGAGAGGAAGGGGGATGGGACTTAATAGGGGCCCACAGCTTGTTTTTGCTACAAAGACCACTACGGGTTAATCCAGCCCCAGTCACAGCAATCTCTTGAACTCCTATGCCAACCAACCACCTGATAAAAAGCCTCATAGCCCTCATTGACAGAACAATATAAAAGAAATTTTATTAAATGTCCTTAATTACTTCATGAGTGCAATCAGCAGCACAAATCACTTTCTCTCTCAACTAATCTCCTCTTTCAATCTCTCTGCTTTTTATAGCGTCTCCTCACCCAAACCATGTGGGGCGGGCATGTCTAAAGCTGAAGGTGTATGTCAGACCTCCAGGTAAGTCACGCTCTAACTACACATCCACACTCACACACAAACACACATTCATACATACACACAAATGTCCAGATTGGCTATCAAAGTAAAATTACGGGGGAATAAGAGGTCTGATAGAATGCCCCGGCTACACTCTCTGCTCTGATTCACACACCGGCCATGCAACACTTTAGCACCTTTACACACAGACATACACGCTGAAAACACTCACACACATTCTGACACATTCACACATACAAGCACACACGAACAAACGTGTGCGCGGAGAAGCACACACATGCACACAGGCGCAAAGTGGCATACGCACTTCACATCAAATCACATCACATCACACGGTGTGAGGGAGACCTTCTGTCCTTGTAGAAAGAGAACAGAGCAGGCTGAAAGTGCTCTCTAAAAATGTTAGCAAGCCTCAATATCACTCTGCTAGCTAGATTTACTCATAAGAAACAAGATCAATCTAATAATAAACCCATCGCATTCAGTAAAAGTCTAATCTAATAATAGACACTTCATATTTTTTAATTAAATTCTCTTTATGCATCTGCCGTTTGGTAAAAGATGAAGCATGACTTTTTTTCCAAACAGCATGTAGCCTGGTAAAATATACTCTCTGGAAATTAGCTCCCTCATAGATTGGCGTAGACAGAGCGCAGTGCAAGAGTGCCATGGTGGCCTATGACAGCGCCATTTAAAAATAACTCAACAGATGATTGGCATACAGATCAGATTGCAGCAGGCGTTACGCTACGCTTGCGTTATCCTGAAATTCTACCTGTATGTCTTGTCAAAGGCGGATTCTACCTCACAAGTTTTCAACCGAAGGCAGACTAAAGAATCAAACCTTGGTAGTTGCACGCCTAGCTAGGTAATGACACGGCTTTGAAGATCGTCCAAGGATGACAGTTGGCCTTACCAGCTGTCCATCATTCCATCTTTCGCTGAGGGTGAAGGATATGCTCTCCTTCTCCAGAATTACTGAAACAACATACATTAATTGCTGCAGCTCTTCTTTGAGATTCTGCTTTTTTTTTTTGAGCTGTTAAAGTAATCTGTTTTACATTGCAACTTCCATCTCATCTGTAAAATACTGTCACTACAGTGAGCTGTGAGCGGTTGCACATGTGTGTGAGTGGATGTGTGTCTTTGTGTGTAAGTGTGTCAGCTGCTCCAGATTCCGAGTCTCTGTGATTAAACTGTAATTAGGTTGGTTAAACCCCCTGCAGAGCTCAGTTGCTGTCGGCTTCCCCTCCTCCCTCTTTCCTCTCTTCATCCTTCAGTGCCATCTTCTCACACCCTTTCCTTCGCTTTTGAAGGGTGACACTTTTGTGGTTTGTCACTCACTTTCCACCTGGATAGCAGAGCCACTTTTGTACCTTTTGTCTCTAAATCCACTTCCCCGTTTGTTCACGTTGGATCAGATTGTCCTGTCTGTGTATCTGTCTGTGTCCCTCTCAGTTGAGATGTTTTGTCGTTTTTCTTTTCTCTCTTCTTTCTGTTTCAGATGGGTCGGGATATGATTCTCCGGAGCCCTTCCTGACTGATGGAGGTCCAAGCTGGAGGTCAGGGTCCATGGCCCTGTTAGCTGTTCTGGCCTCACTGCTCCTGGGACTCTTCTCCTGGCTGTGACCCCCTTCCCCCTCTTCCTGGAGCTTCCACCCAGGGTTGCTGAGCTGGGCTGGCTGTCCCTCTAAATCCACCACCCCTCAGGGAAGCCCTCTGTCTCCGTCCCCCCTCTCCCACCTCCACCTCTATACAACCACCAACCACCCCCACTGCCAGCCCCCTCCATGGCCCAGCCATGGACACCCTTCCCCGGCATGGCTGAGAGGGCTGGGTCTTGAGCTGTCTGGGAATCTGCCCTTCATCTCTGATCCCCGAATTCTGGGTGGAACAGCACCTCTCAGCTGAGAAACACAAGGGAAATGTCTCTGCACTCATATCAGGGGGTCCTTTTGATTTGACTATTGACTCTTGGCCACTGATGGGGTAGATATAGCCATGGCTATGATTAAACTTGTCATTCCCGTTCAATTGCTATCATCTAATCACGTATGCATTAAGTGATAGGCCTAGATGCACAAAAATTGGATTTTGCTCACATTGCTATCTCATCCTCAAACCAAGAATTGGAAGTGGCCAAGGTGGCATTGTAATTGGAATTCTATACTATCTGGATGAACTCCAGCTACAACGAGAAGAAGAGTAAATGTATAGAGGTGGAGCGGAGGAAAGTGGCCTGGCCTGTGAAGGAAAGAGAGGGGGAAAAAATGCGGGCACAGATTTAAATAAATACAGCCATATGGGAAATGTAATATTATACGTGTTGATATTTTCAGACCCACTGTAGATTCACGGCAATGTGAGTTTGATTTTTAATGAGAAGCTCAAATATCATAATGACAAGTATAACCATGGCCTGAATCAGTAGAGTGTGGGGGTGTTCTGGGTGGGTTTGGTGAGGTGTATATTTTCAGGTGGGATTTGTTTTGTCTTATTCATGTTTCTAAACAAAGCATTTATCACAGCCTGGCCAGCACGGGCGTCTTCAGCACTGTCTAATGTCGATTGGGTCGGGTGACTTTTGGAACCATGACTTTCTCATGTATGAATGTACCACTGGTCACCCACCTCTTTGTCTCTCTGTATTATTTTGACTGTGGTCACTTACGGTACCTTCTCTCGGACTGGCAGGATGAATGGGTCGGGGATTTTGAGGGATGGTGGGTGGGAGTGGGGTGAAGTAAAGGATGAACAGACAACAGGTGAGAAAAGGAGGCGACACTCAAGTTGCATGACCACTGTGAAACCTTCAGATCAATCTTGTTTGTAATGATGATATATTTTTTCATGGGGAAAATCAGAAACACCCTGCTACCGCTCTCTTGCTCTCCCTGAGACTTTTTCAGACATCAAAAGGAAAATTCAACCTCTTTCCTCACACGGTTTCTCCCGTCTGGCTTTCGGTCATTGATGGATTAGCTCGGGCCAGGAGATAAATGGACCCACAGGGTGAAACTGACTGTAAATCAGCCCTCAGAGACCAGGCCAGATCACAATGGACATAAACACTGACTGAAGCTGGTCCTGGGTCTGTGGGTTAAACCAATAAGGGAAGTGCATAGACTGGGGCAAATGAGGCGAGCTGTGTGTGGTAGCGTCACAAAAACACACATATGGGCATGCAAACACACACATACACACATACACGTGCAGTTTTGGATAACGAGGCTGTTCCCCTGAGATGGTGGGAGCATTCATGGAGATGACTATAAAGGGAACAGCAGAGTGAGAGAGCAAGCAGAGGAAGGAGGTGGAGGGAGAGAAAGTGTGTGTGTATCATGGGACTGAGACTTCTTTAATGTTTGGAAGTGAACATAATGAGTAAACACTGTGAACACACACATACACATACAAACACACACACACACACACACACACGACGACTCATGTACAGATACACACGCACATGTGCAGACATATGTAGAAAAGCACATGCATATCTAGACATTTACAAAAACATGGCATGCACATACACACATGTACAAAGACACACACACACACACACACGAAAACACAAACAAGGGGAAGCACTTCCTTTCCTGTTTCATCTTATTTTTGTAGCATTTAAAATCACTGTTAATTACTCCAGTGTGGGATGCAGTGATGGGATATAGCCTGTGGAAGATTAAAAAAATGTGTCTTCTCCTCTTCTATTCCACTGATGCTGTCCTTTTATCGTTCTTCTTCTTCTCTGGTTTGTGATCCATGGTTGGTAGTGGTAGGATGCCTCCAGGTCTGAGCGTCATGTATGAGTTTGTCTCCTTTTCTGTTTGTGATGTTTTTGTGGAAGCTGACCTCAGTCATTAAAGTCAGTCAGTCAAAAGTAAACACAGAAGTCAGAGCAAGGAGAGAAACACACAAATAAAGATTGTCTTTTTGTCTACTCAAAAAACAAGCCAAGTGAGTGGGATTTCTTTAGTGGAAATGTGAATTCATTTTCATTTGATGTTTTTTCCCTCACCCCCCCCCCAAAGGGCAGATCATTGTATCCATGTATTAGACTGCACCTTGGTTTTTATTTTGCCCAGTCTATCTTCCTCTGACGTCAAAGTCTTGGGACGGTGAGTACTGAGCTCTGCCAGTCAAAGCATGAAATTATTCAGATGAAATCACCCTCTTCAATCTTCAGCTGTTTCTCCCTCAGCAATGTGACAGCTAATCTGAACTGCCGACACAATGGAGACTGAATACCTTGATAGCCTTTCCCTTCTTGTTTCCATCAGATTTCCAGCAGGGTGGCCTACCAGTGATGGAAAGTACGTTTACTCAAGTACTCTACTTGAGTATTTTCAAGATCTGCTACTTTTTACTTTTACTCCACTACATTTTGGAGGGAAATATTGTACTTTTTACTCCACTACATTTGTTTTACAGCTTTACTTACTGGGTATTTGTCAGATTTTACATAAAAACACATATGATAAGCTTATAAAATACACAATTTAACCAGTGGTTCCCAACCTGTTTCGATTGTGACCCCTTACAAAAGCAGTGTCTAGTTAGATTACCTTTTTAACATTCCAGATTTCTGTAAGTGCATTTCTATCCACCTGTTGTTATGCATATTTTCAAATTTGCGCAAAAAAACAAAACAAAACCCTGATTGGGAATGTAGGAAATTTGAAGAAAATCATTAAATTAAAACATGAAACAAACAAACATAAACTGACCGGCCACAACATTAAAACCGGTTACTGGTTTGGTTTTACTGTTGTGGCTGATCAGTGTGTATATATATAAATATATATTTATGTAAGGAATGAGTTTTTCACAGGTAAATCAATATCAATTGATTTTTTTTAACAAAAGAGGAATTAATAAGATTCATTGTATTTTGAATCCAATCTTTTTTTGTAATGGGCATAAAGTAATGATTTCATAATGACTTGATTACCATAATGATTTCAAAGTTAGGGATTCTTCTAGTTTTAATACACACTGAACCAAACACTTTCAGTTTTATTCTATTTTTTAAGTATTCTTGGCACTTCACTGGGTCATCCCTTAATCTTTGTCTGTATTCTCTCAGTCTCTCTGTTCCAATTTTTCCATTTGGTTTTGGCGTGTTGGTGTTCAATGTCTTTCTCCCTGTACAAGTTGACCATACTGACCTAACAATTTAACATTACTGACACATTTTAAGAAGTCAGTAATACTCATTCGAAAGCAGCGGCAAAACCAGTGCTGGTCTGTGCTTGACTGCACCTGCTCAACCTGTTTAAAATTGTACCGACAATGTCATCTAATTGCAGACTGTCTTTCCTGTGTATTTTTATTCACCTGTGTGTCGAAGGCGCCCGGTTGACCCATATTCCTCTGTTGCAAATTGACACCTGGCACCGTTAACTGTCGCTTTCTGCCACCAGTTCGGCTTCGCCCATAAAACACGTCATCTCTCTATACAAACACAAAAAAGGTCCATACACTCTTTTTTCAAATTCAGCAAATATCTCCTCACGGCCCTCCAGCTGACTGCTCTGTGCGTGCGCTAGAAAAACACTCGTCTGTTCGGACACAGACCCGGCTCTGTAAATGGGTCAAAGAATTGGCTCAGAATGATCCATACACCATTCCGGTCAATGGGAGGGGTGTCATTTGATTGCCTGTTGAGCTCAAATCAACAACCTTTCGCTAGAATCACAGACTGCACCTTTAAGTAAGTGTCACATTTCAGCAGGTATTCAAACCATTTCCCATTAAGGAATTTTGACTGGCATGGAGTTTATACTAAAATATTTTTGATTTGCATAACTGTGCCAAAATTTTGTTGCCCCAAAATAAAGGATTGAGTTTCCCCTTTTGTCACTACCGAAACAATCCGGTCACAGGCGACTGTTTCGGAAGTGACAACTTTAGATAATTTTGTGCCTATTTCAAAGATTAGCTATTACCATTCTGAGCATTTTTACAAACAAACAAAAAAAACATTTCTGCAATAACACCCAAAAAAAGTTTGCTTAGTTGCAGAAAATCTGTGTTCGTTAGTGACGTTCCTTAAAGTTACACGCTGATTCTCAGATTTATGAAGACATTTACTTCAAAATGATGGGAGCTATCTACTCACCATGCAGCTATGAGAGACGTCTTTCTCTTTTACCTCTTTCTTACCTCATAAATCATTTCGACCCCTCAGATTTATCATGTGACCCTCTGGAGGTGGCCCGACCCCTAGTTTGGGAGCCACCGGACTGTATGTTACCCAGCTCCACCTTTTACATTGTGGTACTTTTACTTAAGTAAGGACCTGAATACTTCTTCCACCACTGCAGCGTACTGGTTAGAGAAATGAAATGTTTCCTGTCATCTTTGATGTTAATAGGTTTCCACCAGATCCAGACTTAAAGAGATAGACAATAGACACTTCCCCCTATTGGGGCTTGTAAAGGCCAGTGCTATCTTGAAACTTTTATCAGCCCTGTTTTAAAAGCATTATTTGAAACCACTGACTTTCTGACTATCTCTTTTGGCAGCAAGATGCAGAAAAAGAATATCAGAAACGTTGTTTTTGGGGAAAACTAAGGTTCATGAATAATAGATGTGGCCTGGCTTGCCATGTTTAGCCCTCCTGTGCAAAGCTCGCTAATGGCTATCAATGTCTCTAGTTTCCGTCAAAATCCTTTATACGAGGGCTCAATTCAAACGGCGAAACAGTAGATCCCAGTGAAAAGGATATGAGGGAATGAAATAATCTCTGAATATTGAGACACGAGCTTGGTCAGCCAATTCTTTGTCCTGACAAGTATCAGGTACCAGAGGAATTAGCTCAACGTAAAATTAAGCCCGATCAAGCAAGGCCTCAAAACCCTCCCATGTCTCATTCCTTGTGAGAGGAAAGATGGATCTGTTATACAACCGGAACGGAGCCAGAATTGAACAGATGTGCTCCTTGAAATCATGAGAAACTAGTGATCTGGGCTATGTCACAGTCACACATGCACATACACACACTACTGTATTATATCCCCACATATTCTCTTCCAGATCTAATTAATCACTTTATTATTTTAGCTATTTTCATTGGCTGGCATACATGTGGGACAATAATTGGCGAGAATAATTTTTGGCCTATATGATATTGGTTTTGGCAATAAACAAAAACCAAAGCCAGGAAAAACAGATTGTGACCCTTCTCCTTTTTTTTCCCGCTTTGTTTCTCTCTTCATCGCTTCCTCTGTTGATTTCTCGCTCTCACAGACACATTATTAGGGTATAGGCTAATCTATTCCCCTCTCTCCCTTATACTTTTGTCTCCTCATACTCAACTATTTAGGAATTATGGAATTAGGGCAGCGCTCCCATCTCTATTAATGAGAAACGGCATGATGAAAGAGCATGATCCTGAACGTGCTATCTGTAGTCACTATTACACATTCACTTAATCTCTCTCTCACTACTTTTTATTCTTTCTCTTCCCCCTTTCCTTCCTCTCTCTCTCTCTCTCTCTCTCTCACACACACACACACACACATCTTCTGTCAAACACAGACACACATTATACCTCAGTTGTAATTACAGAGGAAATACTAATTCTCAGCTCTTCAAGCACTGTTGGATGTGGCGTGAAATGGTGAAATGGCACAGCAGGAAAGTTAACTATGGACCACACACCCATGCATAGACACACATGCACACGCACACACACACACACACACACACTCACAGGAGTCCAGATGGACTGTGTATTATTGCTGAATAATGGATGCTATGTAGACTCTATAAAAGATACATGGGCAAAGAGAGCTGGGCACCATTCAGGCACCTTTGGCGGTTCGGTGAGGGCAGCTCTGGAGCATCCCTTGTGCAAATTTGAAGCTGTTACGAAATGTTCAGCTTGTAGGTATTTAGCTGTAGGTGACCCAACAGGGAGAAAAATTTAGCTGCAGTTAGAGAAAAAAAACACTTGCCTTTTAGACACTGTCAGTTGATATGTTGGCTGGCACTCTGCCCAGTGCCTTTGCAGTCACCTTGAACAGGCTTTTGTGCTTTAAATCACAAAACTTGGGGAATTACACAGCAGATTCAATGCTAGAGGCTCAGATTACAGAGCATCTCTCTCAGAAACATGAAAAATATCCAGCAGTCTGTCTTCATGTAAAATACTGAGAAGGGGGCGGGGGGGAGGTCTGGGTGAAGGGTAAATGCTGCACTCATGTGGGGAAAATGAGCAGCGCCTCTTTTTTTCTCTGGAGTCATATGACAGGACATGCGCACCATCATGTGCTGCGTTCAAGCGCTCATCAAAAGCTCATTCCTCTGACTATTACAATTTGAAATGCAACCGTGTTATAAAAAAAAAAATAACTTAAATAAAATTAAAAAAAAAAAAAAAAAAGCTGGCATTATATGATATTACAGCAAAATTCATAATAAATTTTACAAAAAAGAGGAAAAAATGAAGATGAACACATAACCACTCGTCCACGTACCAAGCAGTAAAATCAAATTTTTAATTAGATTAGATCCCACCTCCTCTGCAGCGATTGAAAGTAATTAACTACATTTATTCAAGTAGCCGGTCTTACATAAGTGTGATTTTGAGATAGGCTATTTGACATTTACTTGCGTATTTCCATTTTCTGCTACTTTCTATTTTCACTCAGAGTAAAATTTTGTACTTTTTCCCCACCACAATTATCTGACAGTTAGGCCTACTAGTTTTTATGTGGATTGAGATTTTGCATACAAAACATAGCTAGGCTTAGAAGATGAAACTGCAAAATCTAGTCATTAAAACTGGTTCCACCTCAACCAGCATTTTAATGCATCAGTTGTAATAATAATCCAACAATACTATATAACAAGGACATATATGGGGTGTGGTTTCAGAATGATTTCTCTGTTTCTTTCAACTACAGGAAAAGGGGTGATATAGTCCCTGCATTCATACACATTGACATAAATCTAGCAAATTTACCCAATCTGATTAAATTGTTATCATGATTTCCATAATAATAAAGTATATAAAAGACAATGTAGAAATGCTATGTAAATTGCTATGAAATGAATGCTGTTAGTATTTTTCTTGATGTAGTAATCTAAAATGAGTTACCCTTCTTAATGAGCACTTTTACATGTCATACTTTACGTACATCTTTGATGATGATACTTAAGTACTTTTACCTTGGTAAAGTTTGGAATGCAGAACTTTTACTTGTAACAGAATATTTTTTATCTTGTTGTATTACTAATTTAATTTAAGTGAGGCATCTGAGCACTTCTTCCGACTAGCTTATTTTATCTCGGGTTTCGGAATTCCGATATTTCCGACATTTACCTAAAAGCACCAACAATCACACTTCGGACCGTGGAACCACTAAAGGAATCCAGAAGTTACCGGTGCCAAGTTTACATACCGTAAAAAAAAAAAGGAGGAGTTCTGAGGTCGTTTTCTAAAACAAGGAGGGTTAACTGTAAGTATTGACTCCCTAAATAAATATCTCTCTCCCTTTTCCACTCTAATCCATAGTAGTTTGAGTGGCATCGTTATTAAGTAGCTGACAGGAAAGCGGAACTAGCTAACTAGCAAGCTAGCAGCGTATTAGCTAGAATTAACGAGTTACCTCCGGATTCTGCCCAGTTTACGTTACTTGAGCAACTTTTCAGACAATGTAAGAAAACTCTAATCTGCTTTGGCAGACTTATGGCAACTACTCTCTCTCTCTCTTTTCAACTCTTTACTTTTGTTTTAAAATTACTGTTTTGGGATTTAACAGCCACAACTTTGGTGTCTTGGGTGTGGAAGACTGCTCTTTTTGTAATGCTTTTTTGGTTCGTGTTTTCTCATTCAGCCTAACGTCACCTGTTTTATCAAGCGGCCCGAGTCAAATAGTTGCTCAGCACTAAACTTTATTCCTACGTTTATGAGACAACCAAGGTCGGGTGTGTGCCTAAAGCATTGCTGCTATTTAAATGCAGCAACGGAAATGATTAACGAAAAGTCCTTTCTTTTCCATTATGAATGGCAACTGTTAAACAAAACAAAACAAAAAACATGAAAAACGCTTACACTTGCTTTTGTCCTCCATGAATCATGCTCTGCAAGAAACAAACGCTCATTGTTTAGTGTTTTTCCGTTAAGCACTATGTCATAGATGCTCTTGTTGTTTTTGCACGTTGGTCATGTCTGTCAGTCAACCACTCTATCCTACACATTTTACACTTAACCGAAATAAATGTGTTGTCATCATTGAGGCCAACACTGTGGGGAAAATTGTTGAAACCAACTACAGCCTCTATGATTGAATGGGGGCTCGAGAAAAGATCAAGAAGGGGTATGTGAACACAGCATGATGGAAATAAGAAAAAGACGTCCGTGTGTGTGTGTGTGTGTGTGTGTGTGTGTGTGTGTGTGTGTGTGTGTGTGTGTGTGTGTGTGTGTGTGTGTGTGTGGCTGTCAGATCTGGAGGAACAGGTTTGGGTAGAAGAACAAGAAATGTTTCCCTGTAGGAGTTATTGTGTTAGCAACTTGCCGTTGGTGCTGTGAAGAAACTACAACATGAATGGGTATGTTATTCAGGCTTGTTTAATTCATGTTATGCCCATGAACACCTAGTGTGGTGTCACAGTCTTGTGTTGTTATCATGCGTGAGGTGTGAAAACATAGGGCTCGCTGTTAGGTTATGATAGGCTCAAATTGCATAGGGAACTAAAAAAATACAATATTTACCCATGTGTGTCTTCGGTGTAACCTTCTCATCAATGAATCATGTAAATAAATCAATACCCAGCTATACAAAGATCTGCTTTACTGGCACATAGAATTGCTCTTCCAGTGTTGATATCTTTATCTGCTGTGCAGTTAGAAACTCACATCAGTGTCTTGCCAAGTCCAGAGAAAGCAGTCAAGCCTCTGTGAACCAAGTGCCCTCTAGCCCAAAAAAGGCAAAAAAAAAAAAAAATGCAGAGTCAACAACATTAAATGCTCTAATCTGTCTGCCAAGTAGACTCCATTTTCCCTGTGTTTTTGTTTGTTTGTTTGTTTGTTTTTTTTCCTAAGGATCTTTAGTTGCTGTAGGTTTCGAAAGGGAACTTGAGGTTCGCGGGTTATTTGCAAAACAGGAAAATGTCACTTGAACTGTAAAGAAAATGAAGAGGACGAGAGAGGAGGAAAAGGAAACAGGGATGGAGCAGTGTTTCCTGAATGTTGGCATCGATCTATCTGGTGGAATATAAAAACATTAGACTTGGAATAAAGACAGAGCTTTGTGTTAATGGTCAACTGGCTCTGTCCATAAAAGTGCACTCTTTTTGCAACAAAGAAAACAAGCTTAATCCTTTGCTTATGACGATCTTGATTTCATGTTACTTTGTGCACCGAAGCCTGTCTGAGGCTCCCATTACACCAATCATTTCAGTGCATCTTGCGATGCTGGAGTGCATTGAGGTCACAAATCAAGTTTGAATGGATTGTATTTGTGTCTGCTAAATGGTACTGCAAGGTAGCCTTGAGCGTGTTGTGATAGAATTATGAATTTAATACTTACCGTAGGTGTCTCCACATTGATTTACCTTAAAAAAAACAACAACAAAACAACACGTATTACACAAGTTCTGTCCCCACAAAGTGTTTCTGCCTGTCGGTGTAGTTGTATTAATGAATTGAGAAACCATCCAGAATCCTTTACTTATTTTACAACAATGTTCTCCGTGGAAAGTGCTGTATGGGATGCTGTACCCTTTTACCATACTCATACAGTCCTGTTTCTTACCGTCATCTAACACACAGGGGGCAGTTAATTCTGATCCTCTTCTCTTTGCCATGCTTTGTCTGAACTCTGACCAAGTCCATTCCTCATTTGCAAAGCTTAAAATTAATTTGGAAGCATAAAAAAATGTCCATTTTCATCACAAGGGGCCTTTAGCAGTCACCCACAATCAATACTTCCTGCCACTGGTTGACGATAAAAGCTGCTCAGTGACACTTCCTTGCCTCATGACTGCCCTGCTGTTGTACATATTGTGCAAGATCCTGAAATCTAAATGTTGATCTGAACACAGTGTGTGCATTGAGCTCAGCTCAAGCGTTAAACAATGAATTTGATGGAGCATGGTAACACAGACATGTTAGCCTACTGTTTTTGGATGATATGCCATGTTGGTTGTTGAGATGTAATATGCAAACTGCTGTTTACAAAGTTTACACATGGCTTCTTGGTCGTCCATTAAAAAAAAAAAATGCAGCACACCGACAACTTCTTTGACATGCTGTCAGTTAGTTTGGAGCTGACTCCAAGTAAACGTATAGTAAACATTAAATAAGTTAGACCTAGCAGTTGCCATTTGGTTGGGTGGCTTCAAAGTTGTGAAAACGGTGGGAGGTTTTAACAGGTTGTCTGTCCCTTCAGCTGCCGCAGTAAATAATGGATTAATCTTCAAAAGCTATTGATGTAGTGCTTTTCTCCATATGAAAGTAGCGGCCGGTGTCGTCCGACCAATGAGAACTTAGTCGGATGAGAGCATATTGACCAGCCAGTCGACCTGGAGACTACAGCCCTAATTTCAATGAACTGTATTTAAATATTTTTTACATATGGCAACAGTGCTTATGTAAACCTTCCACCACGCTTTCTGCCAGTTAAATAGGTGGATTGTATCACCTCTGCTGGAGGACAATTCCTATATCCATAAAGATACCAGTGAGCATGTTGGCTTCTTTATTGTAGGTAAATAATCTCATTAGATGATATTGGTTTCCATGATAAATCTCAGAATGTTATTGAATATGATATATGTTTATTCTGTTTGACTATATATGATTCCTCTATTATATCATAGATAAAAATTGAAGGTAAATATTGAAGCAGCTCATTTCACCATATTAATTAATAGGTTAATGATGGTATTGGTTTTGTCTTTATCATGAAGCCCTGTTTTGTACGAAAAGCAAAGTCAGATGTCACTGTTTTTTGCACAATTCCTTTATTGATAATATATAATATACTATATATTATCAGTATGTTTTGGGTATAATTTTTGGTGCATCCAGGAAATATTTATATAAAAGAAAATTTTGAAGAAAATATAATATCAGAATAACACAAAGTTGAGTTACATCAAGGTATTATCTGTGGACAATTGAAAAAGACAGCATTAGACCTAACTTTTTAATATTGCTTTTACCTAAGTTGTATTTTACCCTTAACCAGTAGAACTAACTTGTTTTATTTTCTTAATGGATTTTTATAACCTTATTTTAAGTTTTCTACATTCCTGCTCTACTTTTTCCTATTAAGTAACCTGACTACCTAATTAGTCTTAGTATTGCACTAAACCTTGGTAATGTTTTGCGTATTTCTGCCAGTTACCAACATTCAATCTCCTGATTCTGATTTCCCTATCACAGCCTCCTTATCTCAGTTCCCTCATTGTTAGCATGTATGATTCTACTGGCCACGCTGCAGCTAAGCTTTACATCAACAAGGAACTGCTGTAGGCTCACAAACAGATAGTTTTGCTTCATCATTGAAATAGATTTTTGTATCTTTTATCAGCAAGCCTGCTGTATGTCAGCAGACTCCTAACACTCATTCTGGGGCAGGAAAAAAGCCTCATGTGTCTAGGTTTTGCATCTTCTTCTTCCTTCATATGTGACATGAACATAAAGTATATTGCCGTTAACATAGAGTGCAGTTTAGTTGAGTCAGTAACATGGCATAAGTGTGGATTCAAATTACAGATTTTCTATTAGGCCTGTTCGTTGATTTGTTTCAGCCAGTAATTTTATGATTTTCCATACCATATCATTATTCAGAAGCTGTTGCCAGCATTTGGTGTTCTTACTTGGTAAATGTCCTTAACAATTAACTGATCATAAAAATTAGAAATCGGCCAATAAATCGGCCAGTCTAATGTATCTGCAAATATTAGCTTATCACAGATATATTAGAATAGGAATATTTGTTGGTCGATGTGTAACGAGAAACTGGTAAAAAATGCATAACATACTTCATGTCTGAGGTAATTCAGAAAAGTGTTGGTTCACCAGAGAGCACTGACAAGTTGATTTTTAAACTGTAAAATGTCTCAGTACACATTTTGTTCAGTATTCTTTAATAATTAAACTCAAGGGATCCTTACCAAAAATGGTTTGTGTTTATGTTGAAAAATAAATATTGGCTGTACTTTTTAAACTCTTAAATATCAATATCAGTATCATCCTCGTGAAATTGGTCAGGCTTAAAAAAACTGTCATTAAATTAATTTTCAGTTAATTGTGATTGAGTCAGACAATTGTGATGCCTAAGAAGCACCTTCGGTAACCGTCTAATTCTTCCGATATGGTCGGAGGAGCGCTTCAAGCGCTCCTTTGTACCAGAAGCCATTAGGTTTCACAATGCCGCCTGCCACAATGACTCTAGTCTCGGCCTACTAGGCGGTTTCTGAGGCCCACTTCAGGAGTTTATTTTATTTTATTTTATTTTCATTTATTGTGTTCCTTATCTTTTCCTTAGTTATTATCCCTACGCAATTTCTTACCGCATCTCTGCTGCTGTGAGATGGAAATTTCCCCACAGAGATGGATCGATAGATAGCTCTTTATTTATCTGTATCTATATATACATGCAGTATATATCTAATTGTGTCATTATTAACTGGAATATATATGCGATATGCCATCTGATGTGATGTTACAGAGTAACCTTTGAACTATCCCCTCCTTCAGGCCGCAGAATATCGAGCTCGGTGCCACAGGAGGAGCCTCCAAACAGGACAGCAGCAACATGGAAGACATGACTGTGGAAGAGATGACCATGAGGGCCAACCAAGTGACTGACGAGGTACTGAGTCACACAAACAACATGCACATATACAGAGTCTCTTTCTCACTCTCAGTTCTCAACTATGTTTGCAGTTCTTAGTGCCAAATTAGTTATTTCCAGGAAACTTTCTAGGAAATTGTTCAAAATTATAGCCTGCTAAAATAAATTGTTACCCTTTGTTATTCCTACAGTGAGAACTTGTCACCACTGAAATTCATTGTAACCAATTTTAAGTTGACCAAAACTGCTGTTCTCTGTGGAGGATGAAACTGCCAACTTTTAACAAACACCTTTTTAAACCTGTAGGGAATGAGTATTTGATACTAAAAAAGAAGATTAGGGTGTGAAAGAAAGCAGGTGGGCGTATCTCCTAAAATGTCAAAGTAATTATTTAATATCCATAGTACAAATACTCACCTTCAAAGCCCTAAAAGTAAAAATGGTCACTTAAATGTTCAGTTAATTGTCTAATTGATCCATCAGTATTATTGAACTATTTAATTTAGACATGCCCAGCATAATTGTAAATACTCAAGATTTATCATCATGATGAAATAATCATTTTATCCATAGCCAGATTGAAGAAAGCAAATTTTGGCTCAGATGATAAAGATATAGTAGGGAAAAACACAGGCGCATAATCCGGGGGCATTGCTAAAATAATGCATCGATAGAGAAGAGGGTGGTTAATTAGATTAATTGCATTCAGTTGATTATTAAGCCAGACGTTACTAGTAAGTATGTGGGGCTTAACGCCTAATTTAGCCTGATAGCTCCGTTACCCCTCTGTGGTTTTGACAGTTTGAATGTTGTCGGCTCCATCTAAACGTTTTATTATCAAGGAGATAATTGTTTAATCAGCACTCCAGAGCATCATAAGATCAGCCATCTGATTCAAATGGAGGCAAATTAACTTACTCTAGCTGGGTTTGTAGATGTGCACTTCACCTTCCTGTAATTTTGACTGTACTAATTGTCTGTGGGGTTCTTTTCCTCTTCTTTTTTCTTAACTATGTTTTTCTTATTTATGTGTGCTTTATTACTTAACCTGCAATCGTCTCTATGTCTCTTTCTTCCTTCTGCTGCGGCCTGGTTGACTATGGAGATCATAAAAGGGACAGGGTACGGGAGGGTCCTCCTGCTAATGCTACTTACCACTTTGGCTTTGGGTAACCACTCATACCTGAAAATCTCAGAGCATGGCTGGCAATGTATCAAGATAACATCGGAGTTTGTAATGATTAAAAAAAGATTGTCTTTAGGAAGTCTAACAAGAGAATTATAAGGCTGTGTTGCATGTCCACTATTTAAAACTGGCTTCCACACTCTTCAGCATTGTGTCAAACCTATTTAAATTCAATGTTTGTGTTATACTTCCTAGTCATCCCGGTACATTACAGTTTCCATTTAAGCCACCATGAACTTTTATTTAAGCCATCCCAAACAAATGATAAAAATACCATGCCACTGCCTACATCTCAAAGATTTGTCACAGAATCCCAATCTGGAAAATTTGGCTACGTCAGTGATTTCGGGCTTAATTAGCCAAGTTTAAGGAGACATAATGTAATGTTCTTCTACCCTAGTGATGTTTTGGCTAAGCCTACAGAAACCTGGCTGAGCTCAACACTTTCCTCTTGCCAAATTTATGTTTGTCTGTTTCTCAACTCACTGATTAATGTATTCAGAGCAAACATAACACAGAGAGAATGAGAAATCTGGTCCCCACTCTCTCTTGTTAACAGTTCATTAGTGGTGGTAACAATGGAGTCATGCCCTGAGTTGCTTCTGTGCTTCACTCCTTTGTGTACAGCACTTGCTATTAATAGAGACACAAAGGCGTAGCTCACCTGAACTGACTGCATTCCAGTTTGCCGTCAAGACTTTTTGTCTGTGTGCATGCATATGCGTTTTTGTCTCTGTCTTGCTGTAGATTGTTAACTTTTGTTTTGGTTTTACCTGTGTCATCTGGTCAGGGAGAGTTTAGACAAGTCCAAGCTCCTCACTAATTCTAAGGAGATTTTGAGTTTGTATTATATTCACACTGGAAAAGTGACCAGATAAAGTATACTCAAATCATATGTGTTTAGTATGCATTATGTTAGCATGCATTCTAAACACAGTTGATTTTTGAGCATGCTGTCTAGGGCTGAATCTAACGGTTATGTCAGAAAACAGTAAACTCAAAACATCAAAAAGAAGCGAATCCTCACTGTTGAGAGGCTGGAAATAGGCAAATATTTGGCTTTTGTTTACCCTCGAAAATTAACTTCAGCAATAAATCAGTTTTCAATTGCATGATTAATTGACTCGTTTCAGCTGTAGTAGAAGAGCTGCTCACAGCTAGGAAAAAGTAAAATTAATTTATGTTGGTTGTGAAACGGCTACAGAAAGAAAACATAATTTGTAAGAAAGGATTAAATTGTTAGGAACTCATGCTCTCTCTCTATGAAGTTTAATTAGCAGTGATATTCTAGTCACAGTCTGATTGATGTTTGACATTGTGTGTCATTTCCTGTTAGTATGAAATGGTTAAGTTTTGTTTTTGTTTTTGTTTTTTTGGTATACTAACAGCTAAAACATTAAACTTTGACTGCGGTATATAGTACATACTTTAGTGAACTAGCATGTAGTATGAAATTGGAACACACCAGATTTTTATATAGGTATATGACATAGTTTGTGGACATGCTTGCTGTTTCAGTGAGGCTTTTAATTATTGTAATAACATGCATAACATGACAGGTGTGGACAGGTGTATATAAAAATATATTAAAGTTGCCACAGCATGACATTTTTAGCCTAGATGTAATAAATCAGCATAGAAAGGAGCAACAAAGTAGGGCCCCAACGAACTATAATATTCATCATCTTTTATTAATCTGTCAGTTATTTTCTTAATGAATTGTTTGGTCAATAAAACGTCAGAGAAAAGGGCATAATGCCCATATGAAATGATATAAAATCACATTAAAGTGGTGAAGTGTAGTAAAAGTATTTCTTTATTTTTAACCAAATGTCTCTGTTGATATAAATTAGTTTATTGTAATATTATTTTAGGGATTGCTATTGGGTTAGACCCTAAATACAAGATAATCTAATAGAAAGTCATCAGTAATGTGGATTCAATGACAGATATACAATCAGTGTACATTTCTCTAAGCTTCAACAGTCATAGAAGCTCTAGAGCCTACACAATTAGTCGTTTGTCAGAAAATTGATTTCAGCTATTTTAATAATCAGTAAATCGTTAAGGCCATTTTAAGTAAAAATCCCTGGCATTCCTTTGTTCTCAGTTATTTCTTGAGTATTCCCTGCTTTTCTTTGTCCTATGTGGTACGAAACTAGATATTGTTTTTGATTCTGTTAAGACACAACAAGCATTTTGATGACATCACCTTGGGCCTTAGAAAATTGCAATGGGCATTTTTCACTATTGTGTGATATTTTATAGACTAATATAATCATTAAACAAGAAAATAATTGGCAGATTAATCAATAACTAAAATACTCATTAGTTGCAGCCCAAATAAGTGCAGAAAATGCATTTAGCCCGAATTACTCATTATAATATAAATATATAATCTCAGTAGATATTCAGTCTACTTTCATATCTTAATGAATATTAATGGTGTAGCTTCCCACATGTCTTCTTATCGCATGCATCTTTCCATTTTCCTTATCCCTCTTATCTTGTTCTCTTCCTAACTGTCTCCTTTATAATTCCCTTCTGTTGTTCTCTTCCCTTCTCTTGTGTTCTCTCAGTCTCTTAAGGCCACATTCACACCAATCAACTGGTTTGTTTGAGTTAATTAGATTAATAAATTCCAGACAAATAAGCAGAAGCCAGATGGATATAAAACCCTGTCTTGGTTTGATATCTGGTCCATTTTTCCCAACCTAAACAATATGAACTTTACCAACTCCCAGAAAAAATGTTGCTGCAAACAGCAGAGAACATAAAATGTGACAGACGAGTGAAGTCCATCCTTTTAGGTGATCAAAATACGAGCCCATAAAACAAATGCGTGTCCATTTTCATTTTATTTGCAAGATCTCGTTGAGTTACATTTAGGCAGGTAGAACCTTAAGGAGGCATACACAAAAATGCATCAATCCTTCCGACCAAAGAAAAATCTGAGGTGTGACTGCACTCCAAATCAATTTTTGTGTCTCTCGTCAAGACTTTCTCTCTCAATTTCTGTGCAAATAGCTTTTAGCTAAGACAGTTTATAGTTACCTTTTCCACACTCCTCATTATTCTCTAACACTTCCTGTTTTTTCTCCCACAGTCACTGGAAAGTACACGGAGGATGCTGCAGATGGCAGAGGAGGTGAGACTTTGTTCTTATTGACACAAAGCGCAATACCGTGTTATAGCCCTGTTTTAATAGCCAGAAAGTGTGTCTATGTTGGTTTATCAGTAGACCCTACTTATGATGGGATGTATTGTCAAGTATTAGGGACACTGTTAGTAAAAAATATAATTGGAGATTTTGACAAAGTCAGAAAATTACAAGAAAATAATTTTTTGAAAGTCATAATATTACTAGAAAAAGGTTGCTTCAGTTTTTAATTATTAAACTTTCCAGTTTTCTAATATTGAAAAAAGCCAGTGTCCTAATTCATCCTAAAATGTATCCAAACCTGATCATTGCCATCTCTCATAATTCATAAAACCATCTGCAGTCATTTCGTTGGTTCTGAAGTTGTGTGAATTTTGTGTTTTCAGAGCCGACAGACCGGCGTCAACACCATGGTGATGTTGGACCAGCAAGGAGGTAGATATTCAACATTAACACTGCTAATTTTGATGCAGATGCTTCCAATTCTTTTTTTTCTTTTTTTTTCCAACTAATTAAATCATTTTTCTTTTATATATATTTATATATGTTTGTTTGTTTTTTGTTTTGTTTAATTTGTTGCTTTTGTTTGAGGCCCTCTCAAGACAGTCAGTGATCTGCTAAATGGCTAAGTTTAAAGAATCGCTTGGTCATGTTTTGAATGTTCTTCATTCATTTTCAAAGGAACTCATTGCAAGTGAGTAATGATGCAATGTAAATGCTTTTCTAAATTACACATACATACAAATTCTAGTGCATCATTTGGATTCTTTTTTGGATTTTCCGCAAGTTTTTGTTGCAGCTAAAATCAGCTAGATGTTATTTCAGTGGCCTTCTTTGCCTTTTCTAATTAGTTTTGTGATGAGTTTCATTTTGACTTAAGGCAGTCATGATCACACAGGAGAACTCTCAAGGATGTGTCTATTATAGAAAAATTGCAAGGAGAGAGTTTAGTATGTTATGCCTAAAGAAATGTTATGTATGTACTAACTTGCATTCATTTGTTTTCAACCTCCCCTGGGTGATTGCAGGCACTTTAATAATAGTGCATTGTTAAGTAGTGAAACAGGAGAGGTGCTACTGAAGCTGTTTTTACACACCTGCAAATTGCAACAAGCATCACAGTTACAGTAAAGCAGTAAAACATCCCTGAAGGAAAATAGACTCATGGTGGTAGCAAAATTAAATTAGAAATATCCGTTTGAGTGTATTTGCCAGAATGATCATAGAAATGATTTGTTATTGGTAAAAATGTATGTAATGTGCACAATGAATGTGCAAAATATTGTTGTGCCAAACTGGTATGTTGCTTCATTAATGTTAGTATAATTTTTTTTTTTTTTTAATCAGAAGCAGTTGCTTGCCTATTTTTGTCTTTTTTTTTTTCTTTTACCTTTAAATGTATGTGTAAGTTCTGCCCAAGGCATGTGTTCCCTGTTTAAAAATGTGCATTTGTAATTATTTGTTTTTCAACCTACAGTGTGTTCTTTTTTGTTATCTGTATCCCTCTCTTTGCTGCTGCAATTAACCAGTTACTAACCAAATTTAAGAATCCTCACCAGGGTCATTAAAGTTTAATCTATTCTAAAAGGGGAAAAAGAGGTTTTAAACAAAATAATTAGACCCATTCCTAGTGTATAAAATGTACCTACAAAATATGACATGGTATGACGTGTCTGCCTGTGTGTTTCAGAGCAGCTGAAGCGTGTGGAGGAGGGCATGGACCAGATCAACCAGGACATGAGACAGGCTGAGAAAAACCTCACCGATCTCTCCAAGTGTTGTGGCCTCTGTGTCTGCCCCTGTGACAGGTACACTGTATGCTCAGAGCTGGTGAAGGCTCCATATTACTGTTGTGATTTTTGGATGCCCATGCTTGTCACTACTAAAGTAGTGAGTGGTTCTTCTGTGCTGTGTTTTTGGTTGATTTTAACTAATATTTGTGACTTAACTTTACAATGGTGGCTGTTAACAAGCAAGGAAGCTGTATAAACAACTGAGGATTCTAATTCTAAGCATATTTTGCATTGATGTGTTTTTTTTTTTATATTATGTATAGTGTAGCAAAGTGGGAGGAGTTGTCATGACTCACTTAAATTTTTCCAAGGACAATGTTAGTTGATTAACATTTGGAACATTTCTTTGGCTATGACAAAAGATGGACAACTGTGTTACAAAATATCTGTTTTTTGGATCAAAAAAGTGGAGGGTTTGTGTTTATAAAAAAGTAAGGTGAGAAGTTAAGTACGGCTGCCAAGGAGTATTTTTGCAAGAAACTTACATCCACTGAGCTTAGAAGTCTTTTAGGAGCACTTCTAACAGCTGTCAGATGCTAAAGATTATGGTGCTGAGAAAACTAATAATATAATCTTTAATTGAAATCAATTCACTTGTGGATTCTGGGTCAGTGTTGGATTAATTTAACAACCATGGCATTGTGTTTTGTTCCTTACTGCAACACCGGAGCTCTTTAATTTACTACAGATCTGATTGCCATCTCTGCCTGGCTTTTTCTCTATAGCAGCAGCAGCAGCTTATGCTCAAGGGTATTGTAGTATTCCGAGCTGTCAAACTGACTGGACAAAGCATGATTTCTCAGACACGAAACTGATATAATTAAACCTATGATTGTTCCATCATCTGGGAGGGTGCCATGTTTCTATGTTAAGTAACATTAAGAATATTTGTTAAAGAAAATAAAGACATATTTCAAATGGGAATTAGGAAAAACACCTTAGGGAACCAGCAACCCTTTGCACTTCACTTCAACTCTATCATCATTAGGATGAACGCTTCCATGATGCTACTCTGATGCATCAGGGTGATTTCAAATTAACACACCATGAACTCAAGCCACATGTGGCTGATACTAGATGAGCGTGACATGGGGAGAAAAAAAAATATAAATTTGCATGTCAAATGTATATTTTATGGTCAAAAGACTGCTGATACAATTTGTTAGCATTCCCATTGGTTTACGAATGGGTAGGGAGTTTGAAAAGTATTCCTAGCAAGTTCTTCACATGACAGGTGCAGTGGTCCATGGTAAGCACACTCAAAACTCTCTCAATCAAAACACATCAATATGAAGTTTCAGTGTGTTTTTGCATAATAAGCTCATGTCTGGTTCTAAACATGAAAAACAAATCTTCCCAAAATGCTTTCACATTGGAGAAGAGGATTTTTTGATGATTACCAAAATATAAGGTAGGGAATCTTTTTTTTTTTTTTTTTTTTTTAATGTTATGATTAATGAACATTGGGACTATAGCAATGGTGGACTTGTCTATACTCCTCATATTAATGCTTTTATTCGTAGTTCACTGGAGTTGATTTTAAATTAACTGACTTCTAGCTCTAGTTTTTATTTGAACCCCTCCGGGTTTCCTGGTTTGTTCTGAATTTCAAATTTTCCTCCAGGGTGACATCCATTGAGCACGACTCACGATACAAGCGTACCTGGGGTATCGGAGGAGGAGATGGCGAAGGCGACGCTAGTGGATCAAATGTAGTCTCAAAGCAGCCCTCAGGTGTTCGCAACGGCCAGGCTGCCCAGATGAACGCCTCCGCACCTTCAGGCCCATACATCAAGAGGTGGAGTCCAGCTCGTTTTGCTTCCTATCTTTCTTTCACTATAGTGTTGTCAGAAGCATGATCTTTAATGTAAGAAATTGTCCCAGTCAAGTGTGACATATTGAGAACCATTTTCTAAGACCCTCAGTCAACGAACAGCTTATTTTATGTCTGTGGTACAGAATAACCAACGACGCACGTGAGGATGAGATGGAGGAGAATCTTGATGCAGTCGGCAGCATAATTGGCAACTTGAAAACTATGGCTCTGGACATGGGCAGCGAGATGGACAAGCAAAATAAACAGATTGACCGTATCACTGAAAAGGTAAGAGTCTGTGATTAATTTGCTGATGCCTCCAGTCAGAATTAGTAGAACATATACATTTTTTTTTTTTTTTTTTTTTAAATGGGGAGTTAGGAGGAGTATTACCTGAGTTGTCTGAGAAAAACAGTTTCACTCATGAAATACTGTACATAGTATATTTTTCACTGCTATTCATTACATCAAACTTGATGGCTAAATTAAAGGTACCCTATGAAGTACCAGTAGTAGCAATGTTTGTAGAAGATGTTGCCTGTTTATATCACGTGCATTCACAAAAAAACCCCAGATGCACGCAACAACGTGATACACATCTGCCACCGTTTTCACGCTGTTTCTCTGACTGAGAGTTGGCGGATTCAACCCGGAAGGAAGAGGACTGCTAGCAAGCAATGCAAAAAATGCATGATTTTAAATATATTTTTTAAAACCAGCTTTGCAAATGTTTTATGAGGAAGGAAATTCATTCAGAATGTTTGGTAGGCCTCAAGGTTACACACATTGCATTAGAGTGAGAATCACTGAATGTAAACATAACTTTTCAGGACACAAGATACATGAAAACTCCAATGGCCACCTTTTTAAAGAACTAGGTATTGGGTGATTGGGTTTAATTAGTAAATGCAATTAAGTGCATTCACGTTAAAGGTGCTCTGTGGAATTTACTCGTTCAAACAAAAGTTATGTTACATTCAGGGTTTACATTCGGTTGTGTTACATTCAGATCTAACAAAAGTGTCAAGACAATATCCTTCCTCATTAAATAGGGCTGATTTTTCTTAAGGGTTTGAATCCTGCATTGTTGACATCTGTGATAACTTAGTAGCAGTCTTCTTCTTCTTCCCTACCTTTGTCGGGGCACTGCTCTGCATTTTGGCACATTACCTCCATCTGTAGATCAGTTGAACCCCGTCAAACCATTGGCAGGATTGCGTATCACATTGCTCATCGCTGGAGGTCGAAAGCCCCACAGAGTACCTTTTTTAATGTTTTTAAATGCATTTATAGTTGGCAGCGAATTGCCAAATGAAAAGAAACAGGGTGAATGTTTGGATAACTGCAGAGCTCCCTTCTCACCCGTTTCATCTCTTCCTTTCAGGCTGACATGAACAAGGTTCGCGTTGATGAAGCGAACCAGAGAGCCAACAAGCTCATCAAATAGACAAGGAAACAAGCTTCTGCCAATTTCATCTATCAACCTTGAGCCTCTGTCGCCACACACACACACACACACACACACACACACACATACACACACACACACACACACACACACACACACACACACACACTGCATAATTGCGCATATGCACAAACACACACCCTTTGACAACATTAAAAAAAAAAATCCCCTCTGGGAGAATGTTTTTGCCAGCATTGTGCCTGCCTGTAGCGATGTCAATAGAATACACAAACATTTATACATTTTATAAATTGGCCACCACCTCATAGTCATGCTGGACTTGGAGAAGCAATGGGGGCATCAGAAACTGCACCAAAGAGCAAGTGACTGACTGCCTATCACTACTGTTTAATACCAAATATGCACCGGACCTGTTGTATCATATCGCGACACTCACAGGAAGGGAAGTAGCACAGGTCAGCTGCTCTTCTTTATTTTTTCCCTGTTCGCCTTTCTCTTAAAGTCAAGAACTATGAACTGCCTCCGTCTGGGTGTGCATCTCTGGTAATGTATGGATGAGGTCAATGATCTATGGTCTTTTAGTGATATCCAGCACACCATTAATTTATGTATCAGCACCCCTGTTGGTCTCGTCTTGATAGAGTTGCATCTAGTTTAATCATAAAACATAGTCCATGGTCTGAAACAAAGGCATCTTTTTCAAATCCTTACTGGTTCAATGTGTAATTAAGTTTATTGTATCGTGTATTATTTTGAAATATTATGCTTATTTAATTATTCTTTATCAAGCAGAAATGACTTGGGAATAAAGTTGTCTTTTTTTTTTTTAACACTTTGTTCCCATGTCATTTATGCCATTTCAGATGTAAAAGCTATTTCAAAAAATATCAAATGTTGTGCTTTAGAGTGAGTCATGGAAAATCCTTATAATGTTGGATTTTAAAGCACCTTCCCCTGAATGAGAGCAATTTAATGTTATTTCTTTTATTTTTCTGACTGATGGGAAGTCAAGGTTATTGTAACTGTTTGCAAGAATATGGAAAGGCGCTGACCTGGTGTTGGAAACCTAAAAAATAGCAATCACTTTTCCTTCAAATGTGAAGGAAGGTCAGTAAGCATCATGAGTAATGATCATCATTACCTCCTCCAAAGCATCTAGTTAACAACCCTGAATATGGGAACCGTAACAATGGTTGAATAACAGTAGATTTGTCATCAGAGGATCAACTACTGTCCTTCAGATCACTTGAGATCTTTCTCTCTGATCGCAGTGTTGATGTAAATACTGAAACATACGGTATCTGTTTATTAATTGCCTATAATAATCCTGTTAATCTAATGTCATTCCTCTTTTTTCGTTACCTCCTGGTTAATACGGATTTATAGCACCCAAGAGGAGATTTAACAGCCTGTGCAGGGTTCCTACACAAGCCTGGTAATGTGTGGAAAATTAATTTCCTCAGGTTTAATAGTTGTCTTTAAAGAATGAAAACAAATGTTCCGTCTTTAAACACATGGCTATGCATTGTTAAATCCACTATACTCTTCTCATATTAGCTCACTAGGCCATTGTCATTATGGCATATGCAGCGGTTTTATTATAATGAAAATGACATAGAACTGTAAAAGTAATAGAAAAGGAGCCTGGAAAATCCTGGCATTTAGAAATGGGAGAATGTGCAGGAACCCTGTCAATTCATAGTAGATGTTCCATGGTTGTGTTGTAGCAGCCGCTGTATCACAAACAGTTCCTTTTGCACCTGTTCTGTAAAAGGCCAGAGCAGAGCTACAGTAAAATGATCATATCTGATGATGGAAAGCATATTTTTGTCTTGTCAAGGGTGTAGCCAGGCTGAGAAACTACTGCTGGCAGCAAGATGCGAAAATATACATTTAAATGAATGTTGTTTAAGGGGTAAATGTGGAAGCAGAATAAGTCCTGGCGGGCTCTGTTAAGGCCTTGCTGTGGAAAATTGGCTGGTGATAAACTAATACAATATGCTGAAAATATCTCTCGTATTCATCTTCTGTCTTATTTGTTTTGAAGAAAAATGATCATTTGTATGCTCTGCTGCAGGCATACACCTATTGAGTTTGTAGAGATTGAAATGAGCTGTTATTCAGGGCTTTGTGTTACTATAAGTGATCATCCTCAGCGTGTTACTTGTCAGCTGAGATCTAATTAGTCTAGCCTAAAGCTGCCTCGCTGTCTTGAGGCTGTTTATTCCTTGTTTTACCAACAGCCACTGGAATGTAAATACAACAGTTCTGTTTGTTTTGAATATGTTCATATGCAGCTCGTTTTATGTGAAATTAGCTCAGTGAACAGATGACTTTTCAACAAAGTAAAAATGCATTTTGTTTCAGGCCTGACTCTGTTAAATTGTTTGTACTCAATAAATCTATTCTCGAATGCATTTTGTTTCGCCCTTTTATTGTACTAACAAATAGAAGGAAATTGGTTTTCATTCAAAACTGGCAAAGGTACAACTGTGGACATGAATATTCAAAATTTCGCAAAGGTAAATAAATAAACCCAACCTGGATAGTTTCAGGAGTTTGTTTTAAACTTTATTCTCTCAAAATCTATTTGATATTTCCTGTCAACATTTTACATAGCTAGAGAGTACAAAATGCAGATTAAAAACCACTGAACAGAAAAGGCAGGTAGGGAATAAGAGGAGCAATAAACAAAGTGGATGGAGGTGACAGAGTAGGAAGTGTCAGAGTCTTGAGATAGCACAGAGATAGTGACCAATAAAAACAAGACCAAATACATGTGATGCAAGTTTCCCAAACCATTTTGAGGCGCGTTTATAACAAAAATTCTTCTACTGGTGCTTTTAGACAGACATGTTCTTCTGGCCCTCTGCACACGGAAACATCTGTATTACTTGTTTGTGATAATAGATTGAATAACTATTTTGATCCTTTGTAAATGTAAATAACCTAGAGAGAGATCATTATGATGCTACCACATTTCCTGGAAAATTCTTGAGCTGAAGAGTCACGTTCATTTTTCTACACCCGACTTCCATCATTTCACTGAGGTCATTTGAGTTAGATCATAGGTCAAGGACAGAGCCCACATTACAAGGCAAGACGTGTCTGTGTCTGTGTCTGTGTATGAGACTATCCTGATAACAAATTAACATTTATAAATGCAGTTCCATATACTGTACATACTCTATATTCCCTGTATGCAGGGCATCAATTAAAATGTATTATTCTATAATGGCTTTATTGTTTTATACTCCTAAATGTACCAAATTCTCACTCCCTTAGGATTTTTTTTTCCCTTACATTCAGAGTAAAGACACATTCCCTCAGCTCCACACAGCTACTATATGATCCTCGCCTTAGGAAAAGAGAGTGCCTGGTCCTGTTGTGTGGTTTGGAAAAGCAGTCAAGAATCATCTGACCCACAGCTTGTCCTAGACTTTGGCTGGTACCGTAAAAATTTTGATAGTGGTCCAGGCTTTTTTCTGTTTATACAAAAGATAGCAGATAGATTTTCTGGTAAATAAAATCTGGCTTGTGAGACCAGAGGGGTGTTTTATAAAGCAAGATTACCAGGTAAACAAGGCTTACTTCTGTGAGTAAAGCCTATTTTTTTCCATAAAGGTGGTTTAAATAAGCATGGATGAATAAAAAAACAGTCCCCTGGGCACAGACTTGTAAAAGGCTCCCCACCTTTCCCACACTGGAGCAAAGCCCCTATACTAAAACCCCTAAAACGAACGTTACCAAGTCATTTGCAGTCGTTTCGTGTCACTTTATTGTTTTGTATTTCTTTCTAGATGTTTTACGTGTCCGTAGTCATTTTGTGGTCACTTCGCTTCTTCTTGTGGTCGTTTCGTCTCTCTCTGTAGTTATCTTGTGGTAATTTTGTGGTTGTTTTGCTTTGCCTCTTTTTATAGTTGTGTTGATTGATTGACTTTCGAACAAGAAACGTAGACTCTCACTTCAAAAAGAGGCTTGGATTCCTTGGGCCCCCGGGTCCATGCCTGGTTGGCCCACTAAGTAATGTATCCATGTAAGTCTGGCCTGAGTTACCATGAAACGTATCCCTCCAAACGAGCCTGGTTGGGCTAGCTTTCAGGTTTAACTTTACATCAGGATTAGAATGTTAGTTTCTAAAAAAAAAAATGCTAATTATCTTAATTCCCTGCTAAAAATAAATGACCTGGTAGGGCTCTTTTAAAGTTGTTTACTGGTATTGCATCTTCTCAATCTAAACATTAATATTTAGCACTTATATGAAGAAAGTTTCACATTACTTTACATATGAATTGTCAGTCTTTTGTCAGAGTCTGAGCTTGGCACTGACCCACAAAATTATGTCAAAAGCTGTCTTCTGTTTTGTTTATAGTAGGTGTGGTCATTTTTTTTTTCTGTACTATTTTCCTCTTTATATTATTTTTAATACGTGTTGCTCTGTGGCTGCAAACATTGCAGTTTTGTCTTCGCATTCCCATTTTCTTTCTTGTGAATTGATGTGATCAGTCCCTGATGTTTCAGGTCGGTGTTTTAAAGCTGTGACATAAACCGGACTCGACTCTAGGAAACATATTCCTCCGGGTTTAGTCTGTTCTGCTCATTTGAAGCCAGGCTTTTCACTGTGAGACCTGCTTTTCTGAGCCACCTTTAGGAAACACCCCTCAGACACTGTATATACCAACAGCGTACCTTTTCACGTGTGCTACTACAAACCAAAGTTGAAGACAAATAAGGCAGGTCAAGTTGGTCTTGATTGAAGGTTCAAGAATATCACCATATCAATAGCACCATATCAAACTAACATAAAACATACTTCATGCATCTGTAGATATATGTATATGTATATATATATATATATATATATATATATAGATATGTATATATATATATATATGTTAATGAATACATATGGAATTTAGGGTTCAATATACAAGTGTTGAATATATTTCAAGTTCACAGAAATAACTACTGCCACAGCTCAGTTGAGAATATAGTCTATATTCAAGATAGACTGATTGTGGTGTCACGTGACTGCTCAGTTAACAATTTAAAATCTCAACAGTCAAACCCTTCATAGTGCATAGAGCATTTAGTTTGCGTACCTGCAATTACACTTGGTGTGGATGTGCACTGTACTACGGTTTGCTCATCACCGAGTCTTTACAGCGCATTTACAAAGCTTTTTAAAGGCCGTTAAATTCACTCTAATTCTATGAGTAGCATTTAGTGCTCCAAATTCAAACAGCACAGTATTACAGTTCACAACCATTTTATAAGGCAGATTAATAAAAGTACGCTTCAGTACTCTTTAGCCACCCCATGTTCATTACAGGCCTTCGTATCATAAATAGCCGTATCAAAGCATGCCTTAATAAAGCAAAAAAAAACTGCAGCAAAAGTAACACAACAAAAGTTTTACAAATATTCTTTGGTTGAGTGTGAAAGGAGCATTCCTGTGCTTAAAAATTTAATGCTTTGAATTTGGCATTTGTTAAAGAGAACACAAAGAAAAAAGTGGACCTTTGCATTGATACACTGACTTAAATACAGGCAAAAGAGTGATGGCCTAAACCTAAAATACAATATTTATGTTAATTCTTGCAAAATAATATAAAAAATCTAGTGATAAAAAGCTCGCTCTGTCTGATTGTACACAAATACTACTTTCTCTTTCCAGGTTGCCTTGGCAACCCCCCCCCCCCCCCTCCCGATCCCCCTCGCGATGGCCCACCCATCTCCTTTCACTTCTTCTTGGCAAAGCGACTGAACTTCTTCTCCTTGTCTTTCTTGGCAGAGCTGGGCTCAGGGAGGGCAGCCGAGGAGGAGGGAGGGGGCAGGCTGTGGGCTTTGGCCCCTGAGGGCCCCCACGCCTCCTCCGCTGCCATGGGCCGAACAGCCTTCTCCATGGCCTGGCTCCAGCGCTGGACCTCCTCCTGAAATTAAACACAAAACCACACACACCACGGCTTACAAAGGGAAATCTACCTCCAGTGGGACAGTGTGTGTTTTTGTCTCTTGGTCTATTTCAGTAAATGGTGGTCAGCCCTTTAACGATGAAACCTTTTGAAAGGCTAATTCAAGGCAATATATTTAAAAACAACCTCGCTGTGAATTATTCTCATTTTGTAAAACTTAATGATCCCAGTAGGGTAAATCTCTTGCTGGTGGGGATTCAGAAGGAAATGAGAATAACCTCATTTATGCCAGTTACTTACATAAATAACCTCGAGTAAACTACTTTGACATGGGCAGGGATATCAAACTGTAACAGTTTAGAAAATGAATTGTAAATATGTACTGTATGCTCTGTATGCAGCATTATACCCTGTGACTGCTGCTTTGCAAAGGATCAAAGTTTACGTGATTACATACTTTTAGAGCAGCAGCTGAGTCTCATGTGATTTGTGGAAAGCTGTTAAAAGTTATTCATTGTTATCTCTCAGTTGGTTAAGAACTCACCTCGTCTTTACACTGGAACAAATATTCACTGCCATCACCGAGACTGTGAGAGTGAAAGGAAAGTGAAGTTAGAATTTATTGCGTGGAGATGTGCCAGAGGAACAAGTTTGGAACATTAGAGTAAGATAAAGAGTAGATCCCCCAAAACCGATTTTTCAGTAATCTGAGCAACAAACCTCAGGACAGAAAGACTTTGAATTCTTTCTGTACATTTGAAAAAGTTAGTGATTGTTTCACAATGGGAGCAGGCCTCTTTTAGCTGCTGGCAGCAAAGTTAGTGCAATTAGGGCTGCAACTAACGAATATTTTCATTACTGATTATTTATCAACAATTATTTTCTTGGTTATTTAAAAGCCAAGTAATTTAACCAGTATCACAGCATTTTAGAGCACAAGATGACATCATCAAATGTCATCTTGTAATGTAAGACTAAGAAAAGTGGGGAATTCTCATAATAGAGAACCTGGAACCAGCAGATTTTGGGCATTTTGGTTGAAAAATCACTAAAAGCAAATCAGCATATTCCCCAAAATGTCAAACTATTTCCTTAATAGTGAGACAATTGAGAAAAACCGAAGATGGACAGAATGGGTTCTCACCGTAGTTTGGCAACATGCTTCTTTTTCTTGTAGTTGGTGAGGATCTCCCAGCTGGCGTTACTGAGGGACAGGGGGTCCTCGCCATGATACGTCACTCCATGTCCAAAACTTTTGGCGTCCTTGTAGGCTGAGAGCTGACCTGGCTTCAGCACGCAGTACAAGTTGTTCCATGACCTAAGAGCGAGGAGGAGGGCTTTAATATTCATCATTTCAGGGGGCTAATTTCTCACAATTATGCAAAATGAATCAGGTCATTTAAATAGAACTAAGGAGAGCAGTTGAAGCAGCTCACTGCTCAGCAACAATTTCAAACTGTAATCATTTTTTTTTAATCAAATTTTATCAAGAGGAACCTGGCCAGATCCCGTGTAAGACAGCAGTCAAATGTTAGGGGAAAAACAAAACCTTTTTGGGTTGCATGTGTATCCACAAAATTGACTTACAGCGGCATTTAAACTGGAGTTTTATGTTAAAAACACAGATGCTCAATCATCTTAAAAAGATGGCTACAACAGAGCACAGCCCACTTGCAATCATTATCTTCACTAAGTTTTAAATTGAGAAGCAGATGTTAATATTTTTGATATTGCTGCTGTTTGTGTATAATAATTCAAAAACCACTAACGTTCAAAACATTTTTTTTCATGTTTTCCAGCTCTGTCCATGTATCTGTATAATTACATTATAATGTGCTTAGAAACCATGTATCATATATTTATATTTACTGCTTTTAAATGCTAAATATTACCGACACCACAATAAAAATATGTCTTTTAGATTGACTATACCATGTGTTTTAAGCATAAGCTCCTTCAAATATAAATCCTGTATAGGCCTACTATACATTTTTGCTGTTTAATGTGCATGTATTCCTCCTACTATTGGACAATGGTCTGCCACCATTGGTTTCCTTTCATTTCTGTACAGTATGACGATGAATCGGAAGACTTGAGTCGTTTTAAGCCATCACAGAGAGGATCCACGCTGCATTCATTTTTGCCAATGCTACATTTTTGATTGATTTTAAAAAAGTCTACTAAATGTGAGGTTACTTAAACAATAATGCAAAAACCGAGGCAGACCTGATGGTTCACTGTGATGGATGAAAGAATGTAAAGCAAGTTCTCAAGTGTGCTGGTAGATTTTTTCAAAATTACAGAAATTAATGGAAGCAAATGGATGGCTGGAATGGGTACTCGGAGTGCTGTAAAGACTACATTACAGGTAGTAAATGGGCTAAAACAGGCAAAAATAGTACTGTAGTCATGGTTATCTACCTGTTGGAAGCCTTCTTTCCTGAGCCCTCCACGTCATGTTTGCGGCCCAGCATGCCCTCCTGCAGCACAGTCTGCGCTCGGAGGGGCTCCGCTGGCATGGTGGCGGCCCTCTCTGGTTCCTTCGGCGTCACTACTGAGACAGAGGGCTCCAGCTCAAGAGAACCACTCTCTCTCATCTCCGACACCATGGGTATTGTGGAGTCGCCGGCCGCCCCCTCCAGCAGACCTGAACCGGGCTCGACCGCGCCAGAACCAGACTGGAGGAGAAAAGGTGGAGACGGAGACCGACACAGACAGAATGAGTCAGGAGAAAAGTCTGAGAAATCAACCTGCAGGTTTAGAGAGGCAAGCGGAGCAGAGTGTACCCTTGACTTATTCATCACTAATCATTTTAAAAAGTGCTCAGAGAAGGTGCTCGACAGGCAAATGTCGTTTTTAAGTTAAAAAAAACTCAAGGAGTTAGTGAAAAATAAATAAAGAAACAGCAAAAAAAGAGGCTGATTTTCTTTTTTCGAAAAATTCCATGTTGCTTGTAAACAGAAGTAACAACATTATGAAGGACAGAGGGCAGGAGCTGAGTGGGTGCAGTTGCTAACCAGACTTTGTTCCTCAAGAGTGTAGAGCTGCGAAGATTCTTCTACAAAGCCCGTGTCTTCTCTCCTGTAGGAAAGAGGACAGCAGGGGGGTCCGCGTTAGACACCTCTTAGAGCAGCAGTTGAAGTGTGTGTGTGTGTGTGTGTGTGTGTGTGTGTGTGTGTGTGTGTGTGTGTGTGTGTGTGTGTGTGTGTGTGTGTGTGTGTGTGTGTATATATATATATATATATATTTAACCCATATATTTATATAAATTATATAAATGTAATTTCCTTAAACAGCTGGGAACTGTAGTTTTTTGACTCATTTCAGCAGCAGATTTGTTGCACTAGTGAGTATTTAGGCAGCAGGACGGTGAATGTGAATGTAGGATCATTTTAACATAAACAGTATATAACGTACACAGTGCCCATGTTAATGGTCATGAAGGAACATGTCACTCAGTGCAGTGGTGTGGCTCACTGGTTGGTTTTTAACAGTTTTTGGACAACAGTGGAGGTCTATGGCAGAGAGGAATAAGCCTCATCGGGCTTTAGTCAGTGACAATACTTGTTAGGATCAATTCATTGGTGGTTTTGGTATTTTCATGGGATTTGCTGACAATAAGAAAAATACAGAGTATCCAACTTATCTTTTTAAAAGGACTTTCACGACGATTGTCACCAAACAATTCTCTACGTACAGTTTGCACATCTGTAGATGTAGAGTTTAGAGTACACACGAATTCCTGTGTGTTTTTGTGCATGCGTGTGTACCTGCTATCCTTATCGGAGCGTTGCTCGTCTTTAATGAACTGCTCAATCTCCTGTTGCTGCTTCCTCAGCTCCAACAACTCCAGCTGCAACACAGCATTAAACGGGAAGCAGTGCCTAATCCTTTATTTGCTCTAATTTAGTTAACATAATCGGATACATTACACTTATCATCTTCACATATCATTGATATTTAATTCATTGACCAGCTGGTGGGAAGCCAAGCACATTTCTAACTCACAGAGCTTCATTTTAAATACTAGTGGAGGGAGATGTGTATAAAATGATCCACAGGACATCTACAAAGGGAAATGCGTCTAGTGTGTCCATTTGCTGGGATGGCTTTAAATATTTCAGTCAGTATAAACATCATGTAGCTTCAATGAAGAGCTGGAACAAGATGATACAGAATATAAATGATACTGTCTGACAGGGTTCAATCAAAGGTTTTTAATGATCTTCAAGCTACTTTGAGGGGAGCTATAGTGTTATGATTCATGTTTTTTTAATCCGATTAATTTAAATAGTGCCTGAGATTTCTCCATACCGTAGTGAGGCGCTCCAGCGCAGAGAAGCGCTCCTCCCAAGTGGCAGTGGATTTCTCAAAGGCCTCGTGCCTCTTGAGGAGTTTCTCCACCTCGTCCACAGTGTGGCCCAGGTCTTTACTGGTCACGTAGGGCTCCTGAGCGACCAGCCAGGCCTCCGCCACCGAGGCGTCCCGTGCAAACTGACACACCTCCAGCACTGGATGTGATGAAGCCAGGGGTCATTATGAGAGATCGCCATTTTAAAAAGTCTAGTTTTAGAGCCAAGACTTGGTTTTATGGTTTAGGCTCAATTTAGTTTACATTAAGTTTAGGGTTAAGGTCTGGGAATTGCATTCAGTGACAATTTTGGGGGGAAATTGAAGAAGTTTCTTGAAGGTTAGGACATTTTTCGGAATGTGATAATATTTTGGAAAGGAAGAGATTTTGTGTAAAGTTTGGACAATTTTATAAATATCACAGTCAGTTTTTACTGTCAGAAAAGAATTAAATTTGTATAAGTTAAATATTTTTTTATTTCAATATGTATATAATATATATAGTAAAGTGGCATTGGATAAATTTATATGTGAAGACTCACAGTAATTCTAAAGTGGAAATGGATGAATCGCACAGATTGTTTTATTGTACAGGAACACTATCAGAGAACACACTTGTTTTTATCTAAGACTATTTTTAACTATTTGCAAAAAATGATGCTTACTGATGCCTGAGTGCTTTGATGAACAAAAGCCACCGTTTCATCCACGGTGGTTTGTGCATAAATGAGCTTTCGCATTGGTTAGTCATGCTCTGTGGCCTTAGGCATTTAAGTTCGATTTGTGGAAACAAGGCGAAAGGAATAATGCATGTACAGGATTCCTTTTTAGGTTTGAGCAGGGACCAATAAGGTAAGTGCAGTTTTACTCACAGAGTCTGAGCCAGTCCCATCTGTTGTCCCACTTGAACATCATCTCCTTCCTTTTCTCCATCAGCTGCGCCAGCTTCTCTTTGATCTGACACAAGCAGTTATACAGTCGCAGTTACATATTAGCATTATTAAGCAACTCAGCCCCAAGACTGGCTATTATCCTCTAAGAATTTATACTGTGCAGTAATTAACTGAACGTTGAATTCATGCCGAGGTCAATTGCTCATTTAAATTCTTTTGGCTTTTCCATTTCTAATTAGTGTTTGCTTTATAGTCTCCCTGATGAGTGTAAGATGAGTGGAATTTTTTTCTTTCGTGGCAATCCAATTGGTTCCATTGTGCCAGGCAAGAACAATCACTCCCAGAAAAGTAATTAAATCAACTGAAAGCAGCAATTTGAGGCCCGGCTGAGGATGAAAGGAAGCCGTCTTTGCTGCGGAAGGCTCACCTCGGCAGAGTCTCGGTGCTTGCGTGTTAGCAGGGCCTTGCCGAGGTCTATGCAGGTGGTGAATTTGGCTCCCCTGGCCTCAATCTCTGACCGGATCCCCTGGTGGTACTTCTGCAGGAGCTCCACAGATGAGACATCCCTAATGCAGGGGAGGGAGGGATATAAAGTGATAAAAGGTAATGCATGAAGTTTATCCACCTCTGTTGGTAAGAACTAGAACTGCAACAATAATAAACAGGTCCTGGCACGTTTGCTATGTCCTTTATCTAATATAAATACTGTAGTCATACTGTATATATCTTTATACCGGTAAAACAAATAGATAATTTCCAACAGTTCAAGTATAATACTATTTTTTTTTCTGCCTGGCAAAACATTGGTTTCAATGGTGAATTACAGTTTTTTTTCTGGAATGGGACAATTAAAAAATATCACTTCCTGCACCTTTAATAACCTGAATATTCTTCATTAAGGTTATTACGACCTTCATGTCACTTTTAATAGTTGTGTAACCACAAGCAAACCAATTTGGACGCACTGGGACCAGCTACTGATCAATTAGCATAAGAGCTAAAGCTATGATAAAAAATACACATCTCTTTAAAACTTCACTGATGGCGCTAACTAAACAGTATATAATGTGTAAGATGTTTTTATTAATTTATTTGAGCCTATTTTATTTGAGGTATTTATTGCATACTTATAGATGACGTGATTTTCACAGATGATGCCTTTATCTTTAGAGTTGTATATGTATCTATAAATGCAAAAATGTCTCAATAAAAAAAAAAGAATGAATGTGAATAAAAAGTTTAACAATTACTCAAAGGTCAAGGTTTCAAGCTGGTTTTTCAACTGTTTGAATCAATGCTCAGTAATAATTTATTTTACGCAATGAAGCTCTGTGTTTTGTGCCGTTTTTCTCCTTCTTTCCCCACAGAAAAATGTCCACATTGTTTTATGGAATGAATTTCATTCGGCGCACCTGGGTTTTTCCTGAGTCTCTATCTGCTGGATTATGCTCTCCATCCAGGCCATCAGGTCTCGGACCATGGTGAAAAAGCGGAACTTCTCAGCTGTGTCCACCAGTTGTGCCCTGCGGCCGTCGCAGGCGTCCAGCAGGCCCTTCCAGGCTTCCACCACCTCACGCTCCGTGGCCTGGATGGCGTCCGCCCTTTCCCCTGCATACTGGGCATGAAGCCTTGCAGCTGTCTCCTGGAACTGCTGAACCTGATGGAAGGAGAATCAGGAGAATCCAGAGTCATAAGATTATAAGACAAAAGTGAGAGAAAAAAACATAATTTTCCAGTAAGCCTTTCTCTCATTATAATGACAGGAATATTTTTTGGGCACTGAGACTTTGACCATTATTTGCTGAATAATTTCCTGAATATTTGAATAATTTAATTTTATGTAGTCAATATTCTAAATACAAAGTCCACTTACTTTGCTAATGTCAATGCTCACATTTTATTTTATTACATTTTATCTCAATTAAAGCAGCTTTTATTGATTCCTGCACAATAAAACTATTCTACACGGTTGATAAGAGCAGTGAAACTGAACAGAAACAGGGACGTTTCAGGGCCATAAAACTGAAACAATGACCTGCAGGAACTGAGGGAAACTGCAAAGTGGGGTCTTAATTCTCTGTGGGTTCGTGCCCAAGGTTGATCCCTTTCACATTACATACATTTATTTCACCGATTGTTAATATAAAAATATTAATTACTGAAGCTTTAATATTTATAATCTATGGAATTTGTCCTTCATCCAATAGTCAGGGGGTTAAGGGACTGGCAAAAATGTAAGAATCTCCGTACTCGACGCCCCACTCCTAGCTTCTCGCACTTTGAGAAAACTCTACAGGGTTGCCTAAATGTTGTGGCACTCTAGATACGAATCATCCAACTTTGCCCCGTGGCCGCTGCCGGCTGTGTTCCCTCAGAGTGAAAAGGCTGATCCCCTGTGTTGTACCTGTTTGCCTAGAGCGGTGATGTCTCTCTCAAAGGCGGCGTGCATTCTGTGGAATGACTCGGCTTTGCTGAAGTCCTCCCCCACATCTTCAGGCAGCTCTTTCTGCTTGTCGAGAATCTGAGCCACCAACTCCTTCCCATCATCAAAGTACCTTAGAGAAATAGATCGATCTCTCACTATCTTTGGTTCTGCCTTTATTATCATCACCTTTATCATCCTACTTAATGTAATCGATGTAGTTATCATATTCGAGTTGAATTCTTTGTGACATTGTTACTTCATCCAGATGTTTTCTGGATGATGTCAGTCATACCACAGCACAAATACTCCAGATATCACTATCATTCTAACTTGTTTTAGATGCCTTATGTTGCATTACAGGATTAGACATGGAAATTTAATGGCATCAATACGGATAACTGGTCGTCTTCATGCTCACGGTCTGGTACATCAATACCGTTTTCCTTACTTGAGCAGTTCGTAAGACGCCGTGAGCAGCTGAGCACGAGTGTCGATGAGCTCCAGCAGATCCGCCCAGCTGTCATTGATGCCGTCTTTCCACTCTGCCATGG
Source organism: Xiphias gladius (assembly GCF_016859285.1). Taxonomy (NCBI): domain Eukaryota; kingdom Metazoa; phylum Chordata; class Actinopteri; order Istiophoriformes; family Xiphiidae; genus Xiphias; species Xiphias gladius. The sequence continues at coordinate 19,587,799 of NC_053409.1, forward strand.
CGGCTGCCTCGCTGTGGCCGGCTTCGATCAGCTCATCTATCGTCTGGTTGACCATGTCCACCCGCTCCTGTCCCACCATCCCCGTCTCCCGCGCAAAGTCTCTAAACTTATCCCTCAGAAGCTGAAGGGTAAAGATAGATATGTTTACATAAAAATGGATCTGAACACCTCTCCTGTATGTTATATAATGTTTACGTTATTTTTATAAACTACGATTGCGAGTGTGTGCATGTTTTTGTGTGTATAATACCGTGACGTGATCCATGTCCTGGCCCATCTCCTGAGAGGAGGCCACCACATCTCTCTCTGCGATCCAGTGCTCCAGGTCCTCCACCTCTCGGCTCAGCAGGAAGTGGTGGTAGCTGTGATCCAGCTTCTTCCTGCGGTCCTCTGCCAGCTCCTTCAGCCCTGCGTATTGCTTATCCACCTGGCCCTGTCGCCTGATGATCTCCTCACTGCAGACAAGGTAAAGGGAGAGGATGGAGGAGAATGAGATGCATGGAAGATGGAGAAAATGAGAAAAAGGACGAAGAGATTGGATTTAGGTTTACCCTAGATTTGGCATGTGATTAGGATACAGGAATTATCACACTTTATATGCTTGTCTCTCTTATCAACCTAAACCAGAACTGACTGGGACAACAAGAGAGAATTAGCATCCTTGCATTAAGTTCAGGTGTAATTTTTTTCAGTGTGTAAATCAAATTAAAAAGGCACACACCCATCAGGATGGTCCTCCGCAAACATCTTTTGGGCACGATCAGCCAGCTTCTGCATGGAGTCAGCGTAGTCATCCACCGCCTGCTTAAGGATCATGTGGCGCTTCAGCATCAGCAAGGCGCTTTGCTCATCCTGGAGAGATGGAAGAAGAGGAGGATGAGGAAGAAATCAGGAGGAAGGTAGAGGAAAAACAGCGAGGAAATACTGCAAAAAAAAAAAGGGACAGGAGGCTACACATCAAAGCACAACAAAATACTCTAAATGAGCTCTCAATAGAGACTGCCACATATAAAAAGCGTGTCAACCCAATTGAAGAAAACCCTAACCATGTAATCATGTTAATGCATGCAGTGCCACTTGTTATTTGCTCAAGATGCGTTGTTTTCATTTAGATAATAAGATCTGTTAATGAGATCTGTCTGTCAGACATCTGTGGCCACGTCCCTGAGTTAATCAGCCTTCTTCCTTGTCTCTCACGTATGTTACCGTTTCTGCTTCTCACCTTGGCCTTTTCATCAGCGATCATGTAAAGCTCCTGCTCCCCTATCCAGGCCTCAGCCTCATCTGCATCATTGTAGTACTGTTGGGCCAAGTTGGAGCCGTTCAGCCTCTCCCGGCGCTTGGCCATCTCATTCTGCAGCCGGGCCCACGCCTCCTCCAGCTCCTTCAGCTGGTCTGCGATTTGCTGTGCCTCTGGTCTGCCCTCAGCGCTGGCGGCGGCCGCCATCCTCCGTCCTCGCTCGAGCACTTCGTCCACGCGAGGCTGGTGGCCCTCGATCTCCCTCTGTAATGTCTGGTGGACAGAAAACAAGACAGCGTGTCCAGCATCGCCACGGAAACAATATCATAATGTCTGAGTGGCGCTAAACTCCCTTCATAACTGATAAAGGAGTTCTCTGACAACTATTGTAGACTTTTGTGATATACAGAAACATAAATAATACTGGTATCTTGTACGGTAAACTAAAATATATTCAGTTATATTCTGTTTGCTTTGTTTTGACGGTTTCAGTAGCGGGTGATACCTTGACTGATAACCGAAACCAGTTTACTGCACATTATGCAGCAACTTCCATGAAACAACAAAGTAGCTAGACCTGAAACAGTTGGTCAACTAACTTATTAGTTGGTCAACAGGGAAATTATCTGCAACTATTTTAAATTCGATTAATGGTATTAGTCATTTTTCAAGCAAAAATAGTGAAAAAATGCCAAACATTCTCTATTCCAGCTTCTGTTATATGCCTTTGCTGCTTTTCTTTCTCATACATCATTGTGAACTGAAGCTCTTTGGGTTTTGAACTGTTGTCAGAACAAAACAGGAGATTTGAAGATGTCAACTTGGGCTCCAGGATATTGTGAAGGGCATTTCCCACTATTTTCTGCCATTTTTTGACATTCAGTGATTAATCAAATAATCAAGAAAACAACTTAAATGCAGCAGTAGAAGTTGCGATTTACGGCTAACCACACCTTTTTTTTCCTACAGAGAAATCCCTACCTGGTTCTTCTTCAGCAGCATTTGCACAGTTTGAAGATTGTGGCCATGCTCTTCTGACATTGCCAGGGGCATCCTCTCCTCTATCCAGAGCTGAGAGAGACAGAAGCAAGTGGAGAAGAAAAAGGAGATTATGACAATAAAGAAAGAAAAAAGTAGACACTGGTCACAGCCTTATGGATCTCTGATGTACACCGAATATTTAAAAAGAAAAGCATCTAAATTGTAATGAATTTTTACCCCTTTTACCCCCTTTAAAATGCCTCCAACAGCTCAAACAGTAAAAAGTCCTTAAGCTGTTTCCTCCACCTGAGGAGTGGATTTAGGTAGTGAAACCAATAAGGGATTAAAGCTTTTACTCAGATTCACCTGGAGAGTCAATTTCATGGAGAGAGCTGGTGGTCTCACTATCTTGCATACTGAGTGCACATACTGTAATTGAAAACTTAATTTCCAAATGAATAAGTTATCGTTTTGGGGAGAAACTCACCCCTTGAAGTTCAGGCTTCAATATTTCTAAAAATTAAGTCCCAAAGGGTGTTATCTTGCTGTCATTCAAAAGCTAACATTAATCCAGCTTCTTTCAAATTTAACAATCTTTATTCTAATTTCATACAATCAATCATTTGTGAGAGCAGCGAGTTTCAACACTTTCATTTTGCACTGAAATTGGAGCCGTGCTTACCAGCTCATCAGCCAGGTCTCTGCAGAACTGATGGACCGCCTTGGCGGCCTCCAGCTTGCCCTTGCGCTGGGCCAGTGGTGTGAGGAGCTGCTGGAAGTCCCTCTGCAGCGCCTGTTGCTCGGCCTCTAGCTCCGGCTGGTCCTCCCTGCTTCCGCCGTGCTTCCTGACAGCCTCCTGGAGCTCCTCCAGCTCCCTTGCCCGGTCACGCACCTGGTTCTCCGTCATCTGGCAGGGGGAGATATGATTACAGAAAGAGATGAATAGCCTTTCAGAAAGCCTAATGTGGATGCAATGGAGGGTAAACCCACCAAAAGTTAGTTTGTCTTGCTTTTTTTATGTGTGAAACTTGGTTTAGCCACTGTTTTCAGCTACTTATATCATGAAAGTTTTACCATGTTTAATGTTTTTTCACATTAAGACATAGAATTTAAATCTTTTTTTTGTGTTAAGATGCACACAGTTAACATAAATACAGATCCAGCACAGACGCTCACTCATTCAGAGTTAATCCTATGAAATCTCATATGCTAAAACTAAAACTATAATGTATTCATTCCCATGGTGAGATTCACCTAATATGATTTAAGACCTGCACGCATCCAGAGAAACTGCAGCCACAGAAAGCACACAAATCCTAAAGTTAATACAGTATAATGCTACAGAGACACAGACCTGGTGCTTCTTGAGCAGGATGTTGGCGTTAGTCAGGTCTTTAACATCCTCGTCTCCACTCTGTAGCTGCTGCTGCAGCCCGAAGAGCCACTTCTTCATGTCAGCCAGGCTCTGGTCGAAGAGCTCGGAGCGGTTGGCATCAAACAGCAGCCGGGCCTTCTCCTGGGTGGTGGACTCCAGTTTGTCCCACAGCTGGTGGAGCTTGGCCAGGTGCTCCTTCACAATGGGCTCAAACTCGGGCTTGGACTCCATGAGCTCGTGACCCTCCTGTATCCACAAAAACCACGGAGAGAAGATGATATTGTTGAAAGTGTTGTACAGGGGAAAATACCACATGGCGTTTTAAATAATTTTATAGTTGAGGATGAAAGTTTAAAGGTAAATGCAGATATATTGGGCACTATATATTTATATATATATATATGCAGATATATCATATATATCTATCTCATTTGTTTAAATTTTGTGATAAAATATAGAACAGAAACATAAATCAGGATCCCTAGTAGGCATCTACTAACTCACTGTTTTACTTACGTACTGTAGTAGCAACAGTATGTATATTGTAAATAAACATCAAGCATTAATTAGCTGCTTGTAAAAGCCAATATGAAGAGAATGGGTAGCTCTGTAGACTTCATAGTGGTTTTCATATAGGTGTAAGATACTCCTTAAGCCACACAGTCCATACAGACCTGGTCTACTTTGTTGAGCCAGTCCTTGTTTGAAGCCAGCTCAGCCATGAAGGCCTGATGTTTCAGCCACTTGCTGTGGAGGTTCCTGGCCTCATCGTACGACGTGTCCTGAGCTGTCAGCATCTTCTCGTTGATCCACACCGTCAGCTGAAGCGCGGAGAGGAAGGGTGAATATTCGCGATTAGCAAAGTAGATTCACATCCTGAACTTCAATATTTAGGTTTTTGCAGAGGTGACTTTATGCAAGCAGGATTTACCTCTTTATCTTCTGAAAACAGAGCATTTAGCAATTAGCCAAATGGGACCCCTATCCCAAATAGGGAGGATAGAAATTTAATCTAAGAAGGTATCATCAAGTACTGCTATGTTATAATAAACAAAACACAACAAGAGATAAAAAGAGAAGAAAAAAACCCCGTGATGTCAAGTCTCAGTGAAGGGATAATTAAGCTAATAATTAATGTACAAATTGATGCTACCCAGTGACTGCTTGAACAGTGAACTGACAGTGAACTCACATCTTGAGAGTTTTGCAGGAAGTGCTGCAGGTCATGGTTATCTTGGAGCTTTTCGGACACTTCCTGGGCTCTTTTTCTATTCTTGTCATGTCTGAAGATAAAACCAAAAACCAAGGAAATACGTTAGAAATACAACTGCAGACTGAGCATTTCTTTCTTTTTCTCCCACACCTCCCTCAGTGCCATAACTCAGACGAGGAAGAAGCAGTGAGTGAATCCCTATGAGCTCCTCCTCCACACAGAAAAACTACTTGACACAGTGACCCAAAACAGTCATCTGTCTCTCTGCTACACCATGAAGAATCACTTTCACTTAAAGATCAGTATCCATTATTGCGGTTGCCTGTCTACCAAGTGAATTTTGGGGGTCCGTCGGAAAAGCTCCCATGCCCTCTCTACTGCCTCTTGTTGACACTAATGTTACAGTGATAAAAAAAAGTTGTTTGACTGGTGACCTGGTTGAAACTTTTGAAGAAAACTTAGTTACAATGAACGGATGTGTTTTTTCTACATAAGAAAGGAGCCTGCACTAAACTGCTAAAAGTGAACTTTAAATGATGAGAAAAATACAGTTCCAGGTCTGTTACCCTGGTTTAGAGTAGATGTGAGATGACTGCAGTGCAAAAATAGAGGCCATCACCCTCTAAGATATGATTTAGAGGGATTGTGCAAAATATCATTGTAGTCAGAGCAGCCTAAAGTGCTGGAATCTATAAAAGTCAACTTACTTAGATTTTGATTTTTTTTATGGCCAATATTTTTTTTATTTAATCATTTATTATATTGTATTCACATTTAACATTTTTTACTTTCTCTTATCTATTTTATTAGTTTTATCTTTAATCTATTTTATTGTTTTTAAATATATTTTTCATATATTTTATCATCTCATAATTTTTATGTCTTGTGTGTACTGTACTGTTTACATTTGTACTGTTTTACCATCAACTCGTCAGTCATCTGTAAACCACTTTGAATTGCACCAAATCTGTGTGAAAGGGGCTAAACAAATAACCAACAAACAAAGACTGATTGATTGATTGAATGATTAATCATAATGAATCATATGTCAGCTAAAACAATATGTATGATTCAGAAAAGGGTAGACGTAGCCAATTATTTGCATTTAATTTGAACAGTTGATAACATGTTACATCATTTTTTCCTGTTCTTTTTTTGCATTTGTAAAGCCTTCATTTACATTAACATTTTGTTTGCAATCACTTTCCATGCATCTTTATGTCTGCACTCATCAGTATGTTACTAAATTCTCCTTAGCAGCAGAATTTCTTCCCTGTTCCAGTTTTGTTTTTTCTTTGTTTCCCTTTCAGCCATTTCTTCTTATTCCATTCTTTTTTCTTAATCCTAATATAAATACTGTAAACCCATGAGATTGCTTTTAATTTTACATGTGAGTTGATACTGGAGATATTGAGGATTTCACAAGAGCAAAATTAACTTCTTTAAAAAAATTGAAATAACATATTTTTGCACAATAATACATCACTGACAAAAATGTAAAGTTTTTCTCCAAAAGAATGAACAAAAGGGAAGATTTGGGGTAAATCCCTGTCTCTAATCGGCTATTTCTTCTGCCAGTACATAAATGTGATTAATCATGAGATCACTTGTGTGTTGCTCTTAAATGTTACTCTTATACTTTGCTGTAAATTGGTATTGGTCGCTTGATAAATCTTTATTATTCTTCATATTCCGTAGATAATTTTCTTACTTTTAAATTGGCTCTTTAGGACATTCTTAAGTGTCATTTTTTATACTGTAAGTTTGATAAGTAATGGCCCAGGATCTTAGAATAAAAAAAAGAATTTTCCCTGACCAGAACAGTTTGAAAAAATGATGGTGATTGTGGAAAAGAAATAGAGACAAAAAAGACCCATCTAAGTCAAGATCTGCTCATGATCACGACCGAATATGGTTGAAATTATGTCAAAGATTGCTCCAACGTACTACAATATCAAGGGATTTTGATGATAAATGAAATCACATTGACCAAATATCGTAACGACTGACCTGTCTTGGATGGAAACCATTTTCTCCTGAACTTTCCCAGAGTACAGGTTGTTACTGTCCACCAGCCGCTGTCCGGCCTGCAGAGCGCCGTCAATCTTGTCCTCATTCGCCTCCATGGTGCTCAAAAAGTCCTCATGCTTCTTCAAAGCTTTCTCTGCCCCAGCCAAGGTGTCAGGCTTGTCTATGTGGGCCAAGGTGTACTCCTGCAGTAAAGCAGCCGGGGAAAAGAATTGACAAAGAGAAGAAAGAAAAAGACAAACAGCCTTGAAACACAAGAAGCCGACTACGTTATTTGACAAACATGCAGTATGGGAACTGACTACGCTGCATTCTTCCGTTCCACATTCTGTTAAGTTCCTGTAGCATAACTAACCCCATCATTAACAAGCTCACCCTAACTCTTTGGTAACTGATGAGTCTTCTAATTAAAGACAGACAATTTTGAGTTATAAGTTATAATCTTAATTTACATAGTCCTACTCCAAATACACATGCAGTACAATACCTGGTTGTTGAGGATGGCCTCTACAGCCTTGCCGTCTCTCATGAACTGCTGGAAGCCCAGACCCTGGTCCAGGAAGTTCTTGCGACTGTCCCACATCTTCTGCAGTTCATACCAACCACGGTCCATGCCTTTCAGCCTCTGCTCGAGCTGCTGGTACTGAGGATCGTCCTCCTGACCCTGCATGACCTGAGAACCGGTGTCCCTCACACGGTGATAGTCCTCCTCGTGGCTGTTTATGTCTTCACGCACTGCATCGTGAAGGCTGAGCTCCTCCTCGGCCTCCGGCAGCGTGGCAGGCAGTTCCTCCGACGCCACAGCCTTCTGAGTCTTGAAAAGCCAGGACTGGAAGTCATCCATGTCTTGGAGGAAAGTCTGTAACTTGCTGACCTCACCCAAAGAGTCCTCTCTTTCCTTCAGGGTCTTTCTTAGGGCGTCCCAGGCTGCGTCCAGTTCTCCTCTGCGGGCCAAGATGTTGGCTGCATTCTCCGGGTGATCTTTAGACAGCTGGTCGGCTTCTTTCCTCAGGAAGGTGAGCTTGGCATCTATGGCGGCTAAATCTCTCTCTATACCAAACAGTTTCCTCTGGATGGTCATGACGGCTGCCAGGTCATTGCCCAAGTCCTGTATGGACTCGATCACCCGTGTCTTGTCTTTGATCCAGGCCTCTGTCTCGTCACACTCCAGCCCGTAGTTCTGCAGACTAACAGCAGAATCCACTTTCCTCTTCTTATCCTCCACCATGGCCTTGAAGGCCTCCCACCTGAAAAAAAAATAATTTATTGCATGTTTAAATCACTTTAAATTCAGCTTAGTTTATGTTTCCTTATGTTTTGTGGGGAAAAAATGTAACAAATAGTAATTTACTTAAAAGAACTGCTCCATTTAAAACCAATAATACATGAATTTAATACTCAATTATTATTGCAAACTTTAATTTTAGATTCTAGCTTGCTAGCTGTTAATCAGAATTAAATGGGAACTTAGCAATTGAACATTGTCTCTATACTATAATTATTCAGAAGTTACACACCTGTAAAATAAAGTAAATTAAAACCTTTTTTATTTCTCAGGGAAAAGATAAAATATTATTTTTTTGTGTTCTTTATCAGAAATGTTGACACACAGATGAACAGTAAAATTTGAGACACATGTAATCTAGAGATGATATCTTTAAATCACCTTTTATTCAGTCGTGTCTGACATTCCTTGACCTCTTTGGTGCGAGGGTGTCTGCTGTCCTCGAGCTGTTTCACAGCTTTGTTGACGTCATCAACTCTCGACTGAACATTTGCCATATCTTGAGCCAAAATGCTCAACCTGTAATAAAAAAAAAGTGTTAGATAAAATAAAAAAAAACTGTACAATCTACATGATGCATAAACACGTTTTTACTAAACCAGTATTTGCAAATAATGCTGCTTCAGAGAGACTCATATTACTTATTGTTGTTTGTTTCCAGATTTTTGTGAATTACAATATTTAATCTGGACATGGGTAAAAAATAATTCAGGGGTGCATGATAATAGAATTTGTTCAGTGTACCTATTCTGTACTACTTCCAGATCCTCCAGCTTCTCCGGCACCTCTAAGCCCACCAACCACGTCTCCTTCTGGCCCATCCAGAGCTCACAGGCATCTGTCTCACTGAAGATGGTGTACAGGGCCATAGTGTCATCAAGCTTCTTCTGTCTCAGGTCAGCCAGAGACATGAGTTCCATGTACAGGTCCTTGATGTCTTTGAGACGTCTCTGGATATCAGGGGTGTTTTGTAGTTCCTCTGGCAGCGCATTGGCCTGTTTTGATAGAGCATCAATAGTGGCTCCGTTCTTGATTGCTTCATTCCTCAGGTCGTTGTGCTTCTTCAGTAGCCGCTGCGTGGTGTACTCATCGTGACCCACATCTTCACTGCTCATCTGCCTCTTGGCGTCCAGCAGCCAGGCCTTGAGTTCATCAGCATCTCCATGAAACTGGAAGAACCTCTGAGTGTCCTGCAGATTCTGTTTCCGAAAGGCTGCCAGTTCTTCCAGCTGCTGCCATTGCCTCCTGATGTCTTCCATGCATTCTTGAACCTTCGGGGTGCCAAAGTGCTTGGCCTGGATCATCTTTTCTCCCTCAGCAAAGACCTGATCGAAGTTGGCGCGGCGGGCGCCGAGCTCATCCTCGAAGGCGCTGTGTTTGCTCTGGAGCACCAGCACGCTCGTCAGGTCCTTGCCATAATCCAGGGAGGAGAAAATGTGCTCCTTCTCCCTAATCCAACTCTCCAGCTCTGTCACCTCCCACAGGAAGTTCCAGAAGCGGCGGGACTGCTCCAAGCGAGCCCTTCGCTGGGCTGCCAGGGCACAAAGCTCCTGGTAGCACTGGTCCAGGTGCTGCACCCTGTCCCGGATCACCTGGGGATCACATGGCTTATAGCCTGGGGGAAAAATAAAGAGCAAAGCCGTTACATTCTGTATATTTACTCATTTAATTTTCTCTTCTTGCTTATGTCTTCTCAGGGTCCTTGGATGCTGTGGTCTTTGTCAGTGTAAACTGGTTGGAGAGCAGGACATGTACTGGTTATGATGACAGATTATCATAGGACTAAGACACATAGACACTCACATTCACGGTAATTAGAATGGTCATCATAGGGTCTACAAACCAACCAGTTTACTAATATTTGTAATTAGAGAAAACATGTGACCATGGCAAGAACAAATTCCACACATGAAGGGCCATATTAAAAGGTTTCTGCTTGTTGTGGCATAACTAATGGGGCAACCTTTTTCATATTATATGAAATGCATATAAAGCACAGATACTGACCTTAATTTGCACGTTAAAAAAAAACAACCATTATTTCACGGTATGACACGTCAGGATCCAAACGACTAATTTACAGTCTTGTCCTTGATTCCTTGAGGTTATGGCTCTGATCAAAAAGTAGGCGAACAAGACCGGACAGAGCATATGATGCTGACCTTCTGTACTTGACAGTTTGCCATACTTGATCGTAAGAACACATTTCATCACATACTCAAAAAGTATTCAGCTTTGAAACCCAACCCTAGTTAAGGTCCATGGCCTTCACTCCATTCAAACCAGTTACAACAAAACCAGCACATACACAACAAATAGTTTCACCCTGGGGGCAAGATGAACTCTTGCACTTACTATCTCCATTTGCGAACTTGAGAGCGGCAGCACTGGCGCTCTGTACCCTCTCTGCCTGCAGAGCAATGTCGTTCTCTACCAAAGCATGTTTCTGTAACAAGTCTTCAACTTCAAGCAAGTGTTTCCCAAAGTCTGGAGACAGCAGCCGAGCCTAAGAATGAATCAAATGATATGATCAGTTTAGTCTCTGGAAGATGTATTGTATTAGTTTATGAATATTGCTTCGTGGTCTGTACCTTCATGTCATCCATCCAGCTGATGATGTGCAGCATCTCCTGGAAGATCCTCTGCAGGGTCAGGTTCTTGTCCAGACGCCCCCTACGAGCCTTCAACAGCTCCTGCAAGTAATCCCAGAGACGCAGGATGTTGTCTTTCCTTGCGTCGATCCGTTTGGCGTCATGGTAACGCTCCGACTCCAGCTCCTTTGAGATGTCCACCAAGGCCTGAACACGTTCCTCGTACGCAGCGATGTCTGTCTCGATGGCGTCGTGTTTCTTCTTGGCTGCCTCCACAGCCGGCAGATCGTAACCAAAGTTATCCTGGGGAGGAGAGAGCGGAGAGTAGTTCAAGTAGAATTTTGAAATACTTATACTTTACTTCAGTATTTCCATTTTTTGCCACTTTATACTTCTTCTCCACTATATTTCAGAGGCAAATATTGTTCTTCATACTTCTCTACATTTATTTGACACAGTTACTCGTTACTTTGCAGATTAAGATTTAATTTACAAAACGTAATCTTGTTTTAAATATGATGCATTGTTATAGATGAAACTATCCAGGATACAAAGTAGGTAAAAAAGCTCCACCTGGCTCAGCTACAACATTAAAATACTGCTTACACATTAATCTATTGGTCGTAATAATCTTGTAACATAACACTCTGAAAGTGTCCATTCTGAGTACTTTAACTTATAAAGTTAATACTTCTTCATCCTCCTCTAATTTTGTCTTTTCTTCTCGCAGCTTCACAGCTTCACTTCTTCTAACTAACATTTTGTGCTCGGAAACTTGCTAATTTTAGTTTGGTGTCATCTCTCAATGTTTCTAAGGCAATCTGTTTCTGGTGTTTACCTCCCATGATCAATAATCAGTTGCACAAACAACCTGCTGTTTCTATTAGTTAACACAAATACTGTACATATCTATAGTAACATGTGTTTTATACATGTTAATTTTATGTAGTTAGGCAGTCTCACTGAGATCACGACCTTTTTCAAGAGAGACCTCAGAACAAATTTCATAATAATATCATATAATGTCCATAGCTGTGTTGCCGATGCTTTACCTGGGCTACTAGTCTCTGGTTCTCCACGAGCCAGGTCTCCCTCATGGCAGCCTTCCTGTCGAATCTTCTCGCCATCTGTTCCAGCTTCTCCTGTCTGATCAGCTCGTCTCTCAGGACGCGCTCGCGGTCGTGCTCCGCCCTCTCCAGACGCTCCCAGGCCTGCACACATATGATGAGATGGATCATTATGAACTGCAGTTTTTGCCAGTTAGCCGTTATAACATCAATAGCAATAGCATTACCTTATCTGATGGATCTCACTAATCAGAATGTAACAAACCATTATTTTTGATTGATTGATTTACCTGTGGATTATTCTTTTGAATTTTTTTTTTTTTTAAATAACTGTGACTACCTTCCTAATTTTGAGCAGTCTCAGTAGCAAATAGTGTAGATACCAACTCTGCCTGTGCTACTGCCATGTTAATGTTATGTTCTTTATTTTGAGACACGTTTTTATTTTCTTGTGCCTGCAGTGCTGTGAGACCTTTTGTCCATCTAGCCGAGCCGTGCTGTATGTCTGAGTATCACACCACAGAGTTTTGCAAAGACAATCTTCCCCACAGTGGGATGACAGCTATAGATATTTTTTAATAAAACATCATGTTGTTTTTCGCTGCTTCTATTTTGTTTCCATGTGCTGCTCAGGCATCTCACCCTGTTGATATCTGCAACCAGAGCTCCCTCTTTAGGCGTGTAGACCCTCTGGTTGTTAGCCCTCATACGACTCTGGATGGTGAACAGCAGCACCTCGAGGTTACCTTTCTCTTGAAACCTGAAAGAAAACAAACACAAATGACAGGAAAAAATAGAAAAAAAAACAAAAAACGAGATAATGCCAAAAATATTTAATTACGTGTGAGGTGTTCAATAATTTAATGAAAATAGAATGAATTATGTTTAACATCTGTGTTTGAGAAGACGCGACAAAAAAGAACAGACCACAATAGAATTGATTAAGTTACCTATAGCTCTTACTAATGATATACTTTGCTATATAACAGCAGCTAACATGTATGGCAAGAGAGGTAATCCTGTTCTGTATTAGTGTCTTTTAATGAGATGTTATTCAGTGCCAAATATTGAAAAAGGTATGTATGATTTGGGGAGAACTAGGAAATGTTATACATTTAGAGAGGGTGTGTTTTATTTTTTGTTTTTTTCTTGTGTTTCTGTTTGTTTGGTATTGTAACTCTGAATTTGCCTAAATACAAATAACTGTAAATGTGAGCAACGTGTTTTCTTTTTCTTTTTAAGGTTTAAAAAAATACAGGACTAACAGAACAGATCAGGTTAGAATGAGCGCAGTGCGGTGGAAAATTGTCCTGGCTCGACTCACTTTGGCGGCTTCTCCTCAGTGCGGTAGGTGTTGAAGGCCTGAAGCTGCTGCTGGACTCCAGTGAGAGAGTTGGCAAGTTTTCGGTTGTTCAGCACGATGATGGTCTGCTCAATCCACGTCAGCAGGTCTGACGCCAGCGTCTCGTACTTTTCAATCATCTTCTCGGTCTCGATGGCCTGATCCAGAACCTTAAGGAGGAGGTCAAAGACAATAAGGAAAACAGGCTCAACAAAACTCACATTCACACATGGGCGTCATGTTTCCATCTCACCTTTCCAACCCTCTTGCCCTCCACAGCGAGCTGCTTCATCTTCGAGAAGTAGTGGTAAAATGCCACAACGTATGTGATGATGGACTTCTCATCTGGGTTCTCTGTGAACACATCTATAAAACAAAACAGAAGACAAGACAGTCACAGCCGACCCAGAGACATCGCTGGTCCCGAGGTCTTTTTTTTTCCCCACCAGGCTTGAAGCTCATAAACATTTATTTCTACGTCAGTCACTTGCCTTCTGGGTCTAACAGTTTGGTCACGCCGAGCTTCTGCTCTGCCACGTTGAAGGCGTTCTGGAGGTTGTGGGTCGGGTTGGACCTCTTTAGACTGTTATAGTCCACCAGATCTGGCCTGGGAGAGAAATATGGAGAGAGAGCAAAAGCGGAAAAAAGACAATGAGACAAGTGAACGAGATGAAGGAGAATGAGGAGGGGAGACACTGAGCAGACAAGTTTCATGTGTGTTTACATTTCAGAGCTGGTGAGAGTGGATTTGGCCATTCATCTCCCCTTACCGGTGTTTGTGTATGAGAGCGTTGAAGGCCATGCCGTCTTTCCAGCTGGTGGTGAAATTTGTGATGTTGACATTGGGATATCTGGAAAACAATAGCCAGGAAATGTCACTGTCTGAACAGAAGGGACATTGCTGAGGGGCTCCTGTTTTAAATCAATGTCCGTGATTTGTTCTACTTCTCATCATGTAATTATGCACCACTTATTTCTGTGGCTTAGGACCCAAGTCTTTTCTAAGAACTCCATGACAGTTTAGAGGCAAATATTGTACTTTTTACTCCACTACATTTATTTGATAACTTTAGTTACTAGTTACTTTGCAGATTCAGATTAATAATACAAAATATAAACATGCAAATAAATGATGATTTACATTATTATTAAAAGTGGATTCAGCTCAATGGGTACTTTTACCTTTGGTACTTCAGGTATATTTTGATGCTAACACTTTTGTTTTTGCTTTTTTACGCAAGTAAAATTTTGAATGCATGACTTTTACTCGTAACAGAATATTTCTGCACTGTGGTACTGCTACTTTCACTTAATTAAAAGATCTGTGTGCTTCTTCCACCCCTAAAAAAACTACAGAATTCTTCACTAATTTGTAATTTGCACACTGGATATTTTTTAATTGTAGTAAAATTAAATTAAATTGAAAAACACTGATTGTGGTGATTGTGACCACTTTTTGCAAACTAATTTTTAACTATAAAACTTGAATAATAATAATAATAATAATGATAATAATGATAAAAATGATAATTTATTTCTATCTTTCTTTCGATCTTTTCAAGATACACAAAGACGCTTTAAAATACAAATCAAATAAGTAAAAAAGAAAGTAAGGATTGAATTTCAGCACACTAAGGACATTTTTAACTAAAAAAAGATTTACAGCTGTGCACAAGACTCGATTCACATTCACAAACTACTTCTCAGAGGATATTTCCAACAGCTTGGCTATGCTAAAGGTCACACATCCCACTTACCCTCCAGTTTTCATTTGACACCACAGAAGAAGAGCGTCCTTGGCTGAGCGCGTCTCCTTCTGGTCTGCCTGGCCCGTTTCCACAATAATGTCCTGGATCTGATGAAGAACAACAAGCACAGCTGGATGGTAAATAATGAAACTTAACTAATGACTGTGTGGTTTTGCAAGCAAACAAGAACAACTCACAGCTGAGAGCAAAAACCTAGCTGATAGTAACATGTCGCTAATAGGAAGCACCAGTAGGGAACATGTTGGCACAAATTTCCCTTTGAAATACATAATTTATCATAGATTGATGAAAAAAACTAGGAGGTTTTTATTTGTGTAAAACAAACCTAATCTCAAGTGATAAATCATCAATGTTATTAGCCGGTGGGAATCTCACAAATCTGAACCCCACAGTCCAATTGATAGAAAGAGGGGAGGTAATTATTGAGGTTCTTATTTTCCCACACAGTGGGCCAGTAATTAGAGCAGTGATGTGATCTGAGAGACAGGTCCCGAGAGAGGGCTAAATTTAGCCAGCTTTGGTTCTCCTTGGCTTATGCAGACTGAAAAGATACCGACAGAACCAAGTAAACTCCTATCTTTCCTGTTTCGGTTTTTTTTTTTTTTTTTTTTTTTGGAGAAAGGCTGAATAATGCAGCAGGCCATATTGTTTGAACTAACGTCTAAAAATAACAGTCTTGCTGTCAAATTAAAAATAAATATCTGCCCTCTCAAAGAAGATAAAAGAGTCAAACAGACATGTTCTGATGTTCTGGATGTGCTCCTAACAGCAGATCATAATGGCTGGAACCTGAAGGCATCTCATTTGAGGAAAAAGAAAAAGTCCAAAACATCTCAAGGCTGCCAGCTGAAACTGTTTCTGTGCTACATGCGAACGGACCCAAGTGAGACTAGACAATTAACAATCAGAGACTTCTCTGTTAAACACAGCAGGTTGAATACTATGGTTGCATTTAAATGCAAATAAAAACATGACTAAGATGTAATTAAGGCAATAATGCACGTGAAGCAGAGCCGAAAACTGTGATTGTATTAATGCAAGTGTGCTCTTAAGTCAATGTTATCATAGTCATAGTAAAGTACACTCATATTTTTTTGAAGCATGTGCAGCACGTACAAAGTGAACTGTGGTCGGGCAGCACATGTAACCAGCGGCTCACATTATTTTGATTTTGATACGTGTGTTGAAAAAACATGAATATTGTGTAGTTTTCAGACCAGAAGTGCAATGGTGACATTTGTAGTTGTAAGAAAATCCAAAGGAATGCTGAACCAGATGGTTTCTGTTATAAAGGAATAATCTTTTAGATCTAAAGAGCCTTTTATTTTAAAAGTTAAAAACAAAATTTGTTCCCAAGAAAATTTCCTCTCTTTTCTTAAGATTATTTAAGTTTTACTATAAATGCTTTACTACATTATGGGGAGCTGTGGTATTAGGAAACGATTTAAAAGATTGGACTCAGTCATGTCAATTAGCTGCGATATTTTTAAGTCCCAGTGACTTAGCTGGATGCAAAAACTGGATTTTGATATCAGAGTATCCAAATTGAAAATGACATGAACTTTTGTTGACGTTTATTTTCGCCCTTCAATTATCTTTATTGGCTATTGATTTATTGACTATTATTGATCCTACAATGCCTACAATCCCCTTAGACTGACCAGTGTTTCCCCTCTCTGTCGTACCCTAAAGCTTGCACAAACAACATCACTGTACCTTGTACTGCATTACAGAAAATATCTTGCAATATATTCTATCGTACTGTGTATCTAATTTTGTGGTTTGTGCTATTGTCTACATTTAAATATAGTGTGTAGTATATGCTTGTTTATTTCACATATTTTACCTTCTGTTACTATATTCATTTTGTGTATAATGCGACAGACTTCCATGAGACCTGCAGAGGGGCACTGCTTGACTTTTTACGTCTGCACATAAACACTCAATTGCCAGTTTAACATCTTTCTGTATAATGCAGCACAATTCAACAGCACGACAATTCACATCCTCCAAAATGACCATCAAGTTGAATCAACACCTCTTTGAGATGGTTTCAACAAAAACAAGAACATTATAACCCTAATGAAGGTTGGATTTATTGCAGGACTGTTGTCTTAGGCTGCATTAGTTTTAGCTAGGTGTTCCTAATAAACTGGCAGCTTCCTACACAATGCACTAATCGTATCACGTATATGTCCTAATTATATAGCTTCAATTGTCATTTACTTAATATTCTTTATTTTGTTGTATTTATTATTTCCAATGGTTCTTAATCTGTTTCTTACCTCTTAAGACTGTTTCTTGTACTGGTGTAACCTGTGAAATTCCCCTCTAGGGATTAATACAGTCCTATCTTGTTTTATCTTACTAGGATGACATACTTTAAGGAGTTGTAACTATATATATTGCAAAGTGTAACATTTTTGGGTTTTGATGACACCTACAAAACACTTCATAACACAATCTTCAAGCTTTGATCCCAGCATCCTGTTTAACTGACGTTAAAAGATGAAAGGGAAAAGCAGCCAAATCAACGTAAAAGGAAGTAAAGAAAGATAAATATGGGCTTTCAGTGTAGCCATGTTCCTGCGTTTACCTGGAAGCGCAGGATGATGGTCCAGATAAGGCCGAGGATGAGACGATGGTTGCCGTCGACAATGTCGTGGGAGCCCATGTTCTCCAGGTGGACCCTCTGCTCTTTGAGGAACTGCAGAGCTTTGTCCACATTCTCCAAACAGTGGATACGCATCCGCCCTTTAGTGGGTCTCGGCTACAGACAGGGAGGAAAGAAAAAAAAACAAGCAAGAGAGAGAAAGAGAAAATTACAAAGACGAGGGACCACAAGAGAGTTAGAAATAATTCACAGGATATAAAAAGGAAAGATAACAAAATGAAAGGTGTAACAGAAAAGTCTATTACCAGTCGTTCGCCGGAGAGCACCTCCAGCAGTTTAATGAGCATGCGTCCGTCCCGAAGGTCTAGGTAGAGGTCAGAGATGCGACAGCCGACCCGGGACAGGATTGAGTTGACCCATTTAGTGAAGGTCTTCTTCTGAACCGCCTCACGCTCATCTGACAAGAAAGTCAAGAAAGAACACGGGCTCCATGAATAATGAAAAAATCTTCACAGCCACAGAGCAGCACAACCGGAGCTGGTAGGGATTTACTGTCTTGCACAAGGCTACTCCAGACGGGTGGATGCCTGGGAGATTGAAGGAAGAACCAGATTGAAGTTACAGTATATCAGCATTTGTCTGTGGAAATCTGCTACAGAGACAGAGGAATCTCCCTGGTTAAATTAATCCCAAACTGTGTAAACCGTGATCTTTGTCTGGATCCAACATCCACTCAGAAACGACTGTTTGGTTCCACTAATTTGATCCAAGTTGCCCAAGTAATATTATTTCTACCTACACACCAGCTCTGTGTCCAACAACTATGACTTCCATAACCATTGACTTATTATGAGACAATGGGCCCCTGAAGCCCCCTACGCCTCCAACATAGGAGCAAGACCCCCAAGACTGCCATTTTGCTGGTAAACCAGAATTCTTAGGTGCTGCTGCTGTTTCAGAAAACGGCACCTGAACTGCGGCATTTTGCCCACACTATGGATGAACAGAGAGAGTCTAAGTCCTGTCTAACGCTTCCTGCTACAGCAGCTCCACACTGACACTCCTCTGCAGAGATATTAACTGTGCTGCCCCGCTGGAAGAGACCGCCTCACTCAGACACTTAGTCACCGTGGTGTCAGATGGGGACCCTGGACATTAAAATTAGGCCACATTAAAAGATCTGGAGCCGTCAAATTATCGCTGTTGTGTATTTGTGCAGTGCATCTCTTTTATTATGGCAATCGATAATACCGCTCCAGTGACACCATCAGCCCGTTAAAATGCTGAGATTTCGTGGAAACTCGCAGTTTTGACCTTTTTAGTCATTGCGGGAGGCGGAGTCACTCCCGTTTAATTAAAACCACAAAATTACTGATATGATTTAAGAGTTTCTGTGTAAAAGCCTGCTACAAATTTGATCACAAAAGGATACTGCCAGCGGAAAAACCTTAAAAAAGGCTTTAACCATCTACGTCTCCTTATCCTCCATGCAGATTAAATAGAGAGTCGATGCCGCATAATAACATCAAATGTATAAAAAGAAAAATAAATACAGGGTCTCTGCGTACTTAAGCGTAGGTGTATCATATTTATGCCAAAATTCCTCGACCGCAATTTTTGCCTGAATGACAGGGCAGAGAGAAGCAGAGAGTACAAGCATCAGACTTGGAGAGGTTTTTTTGGAAGATGCCGACATGGTGACACCTCTTGCCAGGTTCACGCTTACACTTTAAATCATATCCCAGTGCACAGCAGATGTGCCGCCTACTCAGCAGCAAAAATAAAATCAATTTTGATGGGACCATATGGTAGCATGACCCGATGTACTGTTGGAGAATGGAGAAGGGGGTGGTTTGAGTGATGTTCAGCAAGCACATGAAATCCCCAAACTCTACCTGCATGATTTAAACTTTCACTTATTACATGTCCACTTAAAGCACAGAATATAGTGCCAATTCTTATGTCTGTTAATGTGCCATTACACATATAGAAATAAGTAGAACCTGACAAGTGTTCTTTTTTTAAAGATTTTTTTTGGGGCAGTTTGCCTTTATTTTGACACTTGACAGTCTGGCGAGAGACCGGAAGTAGGGGAACAAAGAGAGGGGTATGACATGCAACAGGGGGCCCCCAGCTGGGAATAGCCCTTATGTGGCATGCGCCTAAACCATTAGGCTGATGCCCCAATACTTCATTTCTGAAGAGGACAATGATAGTACTGTTTTAGGGTCACAAAAATCTGATAACTACATACAAGATATGTACATGACATTTTAAAATTGAATTAACTTGTCAGAGCTTTCCGGTGGACAAATGACGTAACAGCGAGACTGCTTCTGAATGATCTCAAACATATTTTTTGACATTTCTCTACAGCAATTTCTTGTTACTTATCAGCCTCCATAAGCACTGATAACGATATATCTGCAATAAGCCAATAACAGCCTAGTTGCTTTACTGATCTGGCTCTAGGAATGAGGTCCAGAGACGACAACATCTCAGAGGGGAAAACAAAAACACCACAGCAAAGTGCTGACTTAGACCCCGACTACAGCTAACATGCTGAAATGATCTTTCTAAATATTTCTGTAAATCCAACATCTTGAACATCTTGGCAATTTAGTTAAAATAAATGTCACAGTATTTAGAAATACAATACACTTATACATCATTAAAATATGATAATATATGCATGTCAAATGCAATGACCACTGCTTCAAAGTTTTTGAACTGTAAAAACACTTCACATGCTAAATGATGACTAGGCTACTTTTGTTAGTTTAATTACTTGATTATTTATCAGTAGTTTATTTAACAGGATCAACACAGATAAACAAAAGGAAAATGAAATGCAGAAGATCTAATGTAGGCAGGGCATCTAGCTGAAGCTAATTTAGCTGGGAATCATTCATTTGGACCACTGAATTTTGTAAAACGATCACACAATATAGTCATATAATCATGATATGACTTAAAGTCAATAAACGATTATATTAAACTTAGAATAATAACAATACTAAAATAATATTATAACCCAGAACTGTCTCACACTTTTCATTATTATAACAGTACCTAATAATGGGCTTTACTTAAATTAAAGCAATTATTTTGTAGGCTGTCTAGTTTGTTTTTATAGTGAATATCAGAACTGAAACAATTAGTTGATTCGCTGAGTGACAGAAAATTAATCGGTAACAATCCTGATAATGGATCAGTCATTTTAAATAATTTCTTAAGCAAAAGTGGCAACAAAAAAAAAGTGAATATTTTCTGGTTTTCTACATTTTCTTGTGCTTATGAAGGGCATTCTTCACTACCTGCTGACATTCTATAGACCAAACAATTCATCTAATCGGTTGACTAACAAGTAATGAAAATAATCGCTATTTGTAGCCTTAGTAGTCATGTAGCTTTTGAATGAAGCTCTCTTAGTCCAGGTGACATATTTTATACTAATCTAGAGATAAATATATATATATATATATATATATATAAATATTTATCAGCTCAACCACCGGTGATGAGGCCTCCGCCTCTCAGTCGACCCATCTTGCACCATTTGACTTTCGCTTGATGTGCCTGCTACAGTCTGCCCTGTTTATTCCTGAAACCAAATATGACTGCAAACTACGGAGTGCAAAGGACTGCATCCTTAATGACGTGCAATAAATGATTCAGACCCCGAGGCTGTGGGGAACAAGCAAGGAACAGCTGTAGAGGAGGAGGAGGAGAAGAAGAGGAGACACGAAGGAAAGGGTGGCAGAGAGAGGAAGATACAGATATTGGACTAAAAGTTAAGAAGGAGACGATAAAACAGAGGGAGACAGAGGAGGAGACAGAGAGACTGGAGCAAAGGTAAACCAGGGAAGAGGATGAGGAGAAAAAGAGGGCAGGCAAGACAGATCAAACAGAAAGTGAAGGAGAGAGTGACTGAGATGCAGGCATTCAGATTTAGTCTTCAGAGACCCAACCAGGAAAATAGAGCAAGACACATTACATTAAGTATCTCCCCTACTGCTAAAAATGTATAAGTAAGCACCTAAAAACTCCAGCTCTATTCTCAGCATCATCAAAGAGAAGAGATCACGAGTTATTGTATGTAAAACTCATGATGCAGCAGAGTACAGTAAATAAATCATGCTTCTTCTGCTCCCCCCCAGCAGAACAACAGCACGCACTGCTCCTCTACATCCACGCGGACAACTACGCCATGAAAAAGTAATGGCAATTAAAACGTGCAGCTAACTCAAAGCTCCATCAGGAGTGTCAGCGTTGATTTAGCGCAAAGGATCAAATCATGATCCGTCAGCGGGGCAGAAAACCGAGTCAAAAAAGAAAGAAGCTTCAACAAGACAGTCATATGTGCAGTAAAACCTTTGACAAATCCTTTCTGAACAACGGCCGGCTGCCGCGGAGGATTTTACAGTTGAGGGAGTAAGAGGAAAATTAAAGCACATCCCCGAAATGTGCATGTGGTCCTCTTCGTATCATCTCACATCACGAGACCTTGAGAGGAGACATTGCACACTGATGCTTCTGGCCATTTAGGAAGGAGGGGGGGGGTTGTTGCCTGCGTGCATCCCGCTGAGCCATATACACAGGAGTAGTTCGACTAGCTCAATATGACGACAGCTCTCTGTGTACGCTCACTACTGAACAAGCCTTTCAGCATTTGTCTGAAGACTATGCTCGCTTTAACCCCAAAATTCCAAGAGAGGTATTGTAGAGTTGGGTATTAAGTCAATATAATATTGATATTGTGATGTGAGATTCAATATCACCTAGGATTTTATTATCTTAATATCATGACATATGCATTGGTCTTGTCTAGGTCTTTAAAGCTATGTTACAGGTAAGTGATAACATTTCAGAGCTTATTTAACAGTGAATTATTTCTTTGGTGATCAAAATTCACATTACAAAGCACCTTAAAAGCGTCTCCCAAAGCAGCTGTTCCCACGTTATATCTTCAAATATTGATATTGAGGTATCTGTCTTCAAGTTCATCTATTAAGGTTTGTAGCCCATTGGTCATTAGCCCCTTGTTATTTTGTCTATGAACTGTTTCTCAATTGAATTTCCTGAAATTGTACTTTGTCGTGATATATTTTGCTATTGTGATATATGTAAATACAGGGTAGTAGCACGATTCTCTTGAGTTAGTCATTCTAAAAAAGGAAAGGCGACCATAACCACAAGCAGGCACGTCTCCCTGTGAGGCATGCCGCGCTTACTAATATAAATACTGTTTTATAAACATAGTGTACCAGTAACCTAATTGGAAAAGCGTCATTAAGTCAGGAATGTTAGTTACACAACGGTTTCTATCTGAAGTTTGCTAACCAAGCAATTTGAACTTGAATTTGAATGTGTTACTAGTTACATAGCCCCGCTTTAAGGATTCGTATCAAAGTTGTGTACAAGAAGGATTTTTTATTATCCCGGACGGTAATTTTTCATAAAGCAAAAGTGTATGAAAGCGACCATTTTACGGACTTATTGTCCCACCCGCTTGGCTTTTTTCAAATGGCAATTGAGACTTGCATATTTCGCTACAGTTCATAAATAGAAAAGTAGCTGCAATAGTTCATACGACGGAATGACCACAACACGACTGCATGTTTAATGTTTGGTTGTTCTTAATGGTGCTGCAACAGAGGCTGCCATTGTCAAACTGTCATTTTACATGACTGAAATATCACAGGTCAGTCGTATTGTCAACATTTTTCACTTGTCAGCACAGTTTTTCCACACTGACCGGACTATAGCAGCCTCTTGTCACCTGTGTTTTGCTTCCTTTTTCCAACTTCCTGGCTTCTTTTTCCTGTATATCAGTACAAGCATTACTAAACATTCCCCTGTTTCACATGCTTTTACTTAGTAATCTTTCTTCCACTCTTTAAATCCAGTGAAGGCCCCATGACTTATTCATGCTGATGGATTTTCCCTGTACACAGCCGGATCTGTCTTTTCCCACAGTCAGCCCCTACTGGATGTGGCCTTGTGGTCCCAGAGCACCCAGCTACATGCCTGAGCCATGGCACTGCCGGCGCTACCTCTGCTGCAGCCATGATACCATGTCTTTATTTACAGGCTTGTCCGTGACTAAATGAAACACCTCCTCTGTTGGCTTTGAATGATTTCATTCTATGATGAAATGTGCATTAATGCACATTAGGTTGCATCAATGCACATTAGGTTGCATTAATGCACATTAGGTTGCATTAATGCACATTAGGTTGCATAATGCACATTTGAGTTCCCAAGGTTTCTTGACATTGTAAAGACTGAAAACAGAGCAGTATTTTAACTAATGGGGTTTGGAGAGGATGCAAAAGTAGCACATGCTTAGGAACAAATGCTTAAATAATGTATATTCAAAATATTTTGAGGGTCAAACTCATGGCAAGATTGTATTTTTAAACAGTGAACAGGAGAAGATTAAGGACCCAAAGACGCCAAGGGGAAGGGGTGCAGACACGACTAAAGAAAGCTAAAAGGTTAGAGGTCAATGTGTCACAGAAAACACATCACAAAAAATAACTATACAAGATGGAAAAATTAAAAACTTTCTGCGGGGCCGCATAAATACTCAACACACAATGAGTGTGTCAACTTCTGAGAAAGACATAAGAAAATACATGGATGCTTGAAATCAATAAATGCAAAACACCGTCTATTACTTTTTCTGCTATTGTTGTTCTGTCCAACCTCTACTATTCTACTATTTCTACTACTACTATTCTACTGCAGTCCTGACCAGATATCCCTAATTGGGGTTAAATAAAAAGTAAATACAATTTCATGAGTGCGTTTGATGGATCAATACACTTGGCCTCAAAAATCTTCAAGAAAAGTTTGCTGCTTCACATATCAGTTGTCTCTGCAGTCTTCAGAATCAGTCGATACTTGAAATCTAGCAAGGACAGAAAAAAAAAAAAAAAAACATATTCCCCTCTCTGTTCCTGCGTCGTCTCCTCCATTTTCTTCCTCTCACTAATGCACTTCTGTCATCAGGGAGTTGGACAGCATAGTGCAAGCTAACAAAAATCCACAGTGACGGAAACCGTCTCTCTTAGAACCTTAATAACACAGGCAGGGAAGCGTTGAACTGTCAGAAAAATTTTTTCTCTCTTTTTCTTTTTTTTTTTTTTTAAAACACCACCAACAGAAACCAGTCAGGAAAAAAAAAGGTTAGGAACAAAACACGCTGTTCTTTAGAACAGCTTGTGAAAGGTAAGGGTCATGTAGAGAATTGGTGACGAGCTATAGTGATGAATATGTTTTCTACTTTAATGAAATACCTAGGGGGACATAATACTACTTTGCAATGAATGGCTTAAGAGGGGAAAAACATCACGACCTTTTTAGGAGTTTGCCTTTGAATTATTCAAGGCCAAGTCAGTGAACAATTGGGGCAGAGCCACAGCTTCCTGAAAATAAATAAATTACTACTTAATACATTTAATAGAAGGGCCACAGTTATTGAAGCTCTGCCTTTTTCCAGCTGTCACAACAGGATGACTAACCTCGCACTTACTCACATCACAGCCCAAACACAAGTTGGGGAAGGGAGGGGCATGATTGGAAAAGTGTTGTCTTTCTCATCTCTGAGGCAGGAGAGGGTGGTCAAACTATCTCTCGAACACACACAGATGCACAAACACACACACACAGCTCTGCCATCAGGACCCTGTACCTTGCAACTGCCTGAAGCGTCCATCCAGGATGGAGTTGAAACAGATGTTGGAGGTGCTGTAACTCAGCCAGCGTGCTCGCTTCATACTCTTGGCCGAGGAGGAAGAGGAGGAGGAGGAGAGGAAGGGGGCAGGGGGAGGGTAAGGGTGAGAGTGAGAGGGCCGCTGACGTCTGGGGGTGCATGAGGAGGACGAAGAAGAGGATGAGGAGAAGGGGGAGAGTCCCGAGTGTGCCATGGTGAGCGGGACATGCAGGAGGGTGCCGTTCCTCTCCAGGTGGTGCTCCAGCTCCTGCTGCTTGCTGCTGCCTCCCCTCGATGTCTTCTTGCTTTCGGGTCTCTGGGCACGGTGGACCGGCGGGGTGCTCCTGCTCCGGCTGCTGTTCACGCCAACACGCCCGAGGCCCTCCTTCTCTGCCAGGGCATAGTGCCGACTGGCAGCCTCCTTGGTCCCTCCACTGCCGCTCTGGACGGCTGTGGTCTCCCTGCTGCTGGCCTTCAGGCTGATCTTGACCTCTCTCAGCCGGGGTTGGCTTATAGGGGCAGCGCGCAGCAGGCACGGGCTGCTCATCTTGACCCCCAAACAACAACAACACGCAGCCTGCAGCTGGCAGAGGACCTTGGCTCTCCACGTCTCTCTTCTTCTCTGTCTCTTTGGCTCTCTGTCCTCCTTTCCATATCCCTCTCCTGCTCACTCCTCCTCCCTCCCTCCCTCCCTCCTTCCCATTCCTCTTTCTTTCTCACTCTCTCCTCACTGCTGCCGTAACGATGCTGTGCCTCCACTCTCAGGCGGCACGAGGGCTCACGCAGCCTTCGGTTCAGTTCGGAGTGGTTTCTCCAGCCCCATCCATGCATACAATATGTTTCAATACGTCCATCTGCTCCCACGACTCTCTCCCTCTACCCAGCAGTCCCACACAGTCGTGACAGCGCTGAATTTGAAGCAAACGACTGGCACAGTTGTGATTTCCTGTGCCAATAGTCCAACATAAAACTATCTATCTCAAAGGAATGTGTCTTTCTTTTTAGGCTTTTATAAGGAGCAGTGTAAATGGCTGGGTATTCAATACGTTCTGAATGTGCTTTGAAGGAATGCTGGGTGCATATTTCCGAGTTCACAAGCTGTAAATCAGCAGCGGGTGTCATCCAGAGCATCTCTCATCTCCTGCCTCTCTCTTCACTCTCCTCCCTCCTTCTCCCACTCTCTTTCTCTCTCTCTCTCTGTCTCTCTCTCTGACAGGAAACACTGATTGCATTACAGAAACATCAGTGCAGCAGCACTCTAACACAATATCACCAACACCCACACAGAAGTCTACATCACTTAAAGAGACAGAAAGAGACAAAAAATAAATAAATAAAATAAAAATGGTGCGAGCACTGTCCCATAAACAGTCTGGACATGATCAAACATTTTAGCCACCTAGATGTAAAGCCAGCTATTGAACCACAATACTTTTTTGGTACCCATGTCCGTAACACTGAGCACTGGAAGCTGGCACTGAATCTTCAGATCAGCCATTCCTTGATTGAGAGTCATTATATCCCCATTTTTAATACTATTTTATGACCTACATCTTTTCGGCAACAGCCACTCAATGTAATTGCATTCTCTCATTGTCTCTTAAGTCAGACACACTGGCATCAAGGAATTTACCATTTAAAATAAATGATTGCACAGTCAGACCCGGCGGGAAAAGACCTTGCTCTTTGCAGGAGAAGTACTTCCTCCTATGCAAAAGCATGCATGAAGACTAGTTCTCAGGAAAGTTAAAAATACTTAAAGATATTGTTGGAAGTTGGAAGGATGGGTGAGCTGCGGCGGTTATAAAGGTCACCATGTACACCTGCGAGACAACGATTGGAGGGTGCCAGTCAGCTGGTAGCCTAACAACTGATGGCTGAGCCAACAATTGTAAAGCATGAATGAAGTAGCTGATCCCATTCATCTAATGCAGCAGCGCTCTGAGCCTGAACTAACATGATGCTCCATAAAGTTATTTTTATTATTGGTTAGAAAATGAATGAATAATGTTGCTCTGCATCTGCTGGATGTGTAAATAGGCAACTGTTTTCTAACACGTTCGCCATATCAAATCTATAAAGTGATAATATGTCTGCATTTAAATTAGATTCAATCTAAGTTCTTAGTTGTTAATTGTTAAATTTAAAAAAAAAAAACACATTTATATTTCCAAAAGTGTCCTCATTAAAGGGACTGTTTTGGTGTTAGTATCAAAACTCAGGCATCCTATCTGCGCTAGAATCAAAGGATTATAACTGAAACCCAGCTCTACCCAGAAGTCCCTTCTCCAGAGAGCAGTGTTTGTGTTTTACCACCTTGTGGCTGACCTCGCTTGTGTCTGCAGCTTTACAGACATGAACATCGTGTGACCCTCAACTCCCCTGTTACACTTCCTTCCAGAGCAGAAACACTGCTATTTTAAAACCCCGGGCAGCCATCCCACAGGTGCGGCACAGCTTACCAGCTTAGCCAGAAATGCAAGAGATCTGTGCTATGGGAGGCAGACGGGCAGGGCAGCTGTCCAGATCGGTCAGATGGGGGACATTCTGGGAATGTGCAAGTGATCCCAGTTACTTGCAGAGGGTGTGGAGCAGTATCAGGACTCAGCTGCTGTGGCTGCGTTACGCCACGAGAAACATGCACACACAAACGCGCACACACACACACACACACAACAACAACAACAACACCTGCAGCACCTCTAGCTGGGAGTTTTAAAGCAGAATCAGGGATTGCCTGGAGTGTGATTTCGTAATTTTTGGACTAAATTTGAGTGAAGGAAAGTGTTCGATTCAAGCCCATTCAATCCTGCCAAAGTTAAACCCAAAGTGATACCCGTCAGGGCTTATCCTTTCTGCCCTTCCCACGCTCTTAAAAAGACACTGTCATCTCAAAAATCTGTCAGACGAATGCCTCTGACAGGACAGGACACAGCCTATTTACTATGCAGGCACTCACCTGCGAGGGCTTTGATGCGTGAGCGCTCAAACAGCCTGGCAGAGCTGTTGTCATTGTCTAGTTCCTCATCAGACAGGTCAAAGCGGGTGTTGATGTGGCAGTACTGCTGCGTGATCTCCGCATGGTCAAAGTCTGTGGTGGAAGTCATGGCGGTGGCCAGTGTGGCAAGCAGGTTTGGGGGACGGCGGCCGGCGTCCTCAGGTGCTCTGGGCGAGGAGGGGGATGAGCGGACGGGAACAAATGGCAGGGTTGACCTCAAATACGGGAGGTAGTCTGAAACACAGGGGAAGGACATACAGTAGAGGTGTCATTATGATTGATTATGATGATTAACTGGGGTTCAGCACGTACAAGACTGAAACTGAGACAACTTTAATAATAAAAATTATATTAGAAATCAGTATGACCTAGCATAGAACGAGGAAGTTTAAAGTCCCCTTCCACTCAAAATGTGTTTTGTTTATTGTTATTTCACTCGGATGTTTGACTCTCGCTGTGCAAGTGATGTATGTGCAGAGTTTGACACTTGAAAGGCTGTTTTCACATGAATCTGTTGGAGGGGGAAAGTTTCGCTGCGCTCGCCTTCAATCTGAGTTCAAGACGTGTACGCACAGGGTGAATTTGTGACATCACAAGGGTCCAATGTACAACTTACACAAGCGCGATGTGGAAATGTGAAAACTCCACCACACATATGCTGAAAACATTTGCATATTCACAGATTCTGAATTTTTGATGACCTAGGAGGATTAGGTCTAATTTTAAGAATTCAAACAAGGTACATTTTTTTGTGGAAAGACAAAAATTATTACTTCAAGCAGAGTATTTACAGCATGCGTCTTGAAACAGGTCTGCAGGGAGTTTTAAGTACAGAGAATTAAATGGCAACTATTTTGATATTTCATTTATTGTTTTGGTCATTTTCAAGCAAAACTGTCTGAACTTCCAGCTGAGCAACTGTGAGAATTTGCTGCTGTTCCTCGTCCTGCCTCATAGTAAACTGAGTATCTTTTGGTTTGGGGCTGTTGGTTGCCAAAAAAAAAAAAAAAAACAAGCCCTTGGATGGCATTACCTTAAAGACACTGTGAAGGACATTTTTCACAGTTTTTTTTTTTTTTTTTTTTTTTGATGTTTTACAAATAAGGAACAATCAATTAATCTATAAAATAATCATCTGATTGATCAACATTGAAAATAATCATACTGTAGGGACAAAACAGGAAAATGATGCTGATTGGAAAGTCCAGGAGCATTATCTGACAGCAGTTTAGTTTTTATTTGGGAGTTAAGTTACCCTTTATCAATCCCAGTGGGGAGGAGGTGCATCTTTACCCGGCACCAGAATTTAATCATGGCAATTTGGGAAAATCTATCTGGTCTCTAATGTGGCGCAGGTATATTTGTAGCCAGAAATCTCACCTATTATGGCCGTCAAGCTGGCCCCACAAACTCTTATGCCACTTATAATCTCCATTTTGTGTGTGTCACTTTGCTCAACTGTCACCCTGCAGCGTGTCTGTGTATTCTTTGCATGGAATGGCGGGTTGAAGGGTAACCGCTCCGATAGCTCTATCTGGGTGCAGCATAGCTCTCTTATCATGTCGCACAGGGGGGAGGGCAACCCCTCTGTACTGCAGAACATTACCAAACCGCCTTCTTTTGAACGATGCAGCTCACGTAGTTTAAACCTGCGAGTGTGTGTTTCGGCACGTTACAAAAGTAATCTATTGAGCCGAATTCTGGGGTACTTACAGGTACATTACCTGAGTATTTCAGGTGCTAGTATTTACTTCTACTTCACCACATTTGAGAGGGAAGAATCATACTTTTTATCCACTACATTTATTAGGCTGTAGTCCCTAGTTACTTTGCCGATTCAGATTTTAAAAACCTATATTGAGCATATAAAATATGACGTATTGTTATACCGTAAATTAGACCACAAAGCAGTATATAAAATACAGAGTATTTTTGCCACTGTAAGCAGCTACAACGTTAATTGCAAATAGAAATTTCACTCAAGTACAAAAGTATTACCAACAAATTGCACTTAAATGTCAAAAGTACTCATTATGCAGAAAAGCCCCAGTTAGAGTATCAGATCATTATGTATATATTGGAGTATTACTACTGATTTGTTGACATGTAAACACCATTACAGCCATTTTTATACTTTATATTTGCTGTTGGGTAGTTTAAGCTATAACAGTGCATCATCTTTATCTAACTGTAAATGGAGGAATCTTTTAATGGATGATGCTCTCAAGATTGCTGCTAGCTGGACGCGGGCCAAACAATCAGCCCCTACCGACATTTTGAACCGGCACTGCACTAGTTGCATATAAAATCCCCGTTTTCAGAGTAACTATAGCTCATGAAGAAATTCAGTGGAGCAAAAAACTTCAGTATTTGACATTTGAATGTGTTTGAGTAGAAGTATATAGTAAAATCAAAAAACCTTAAGTACAAGTACCTGAAAACTGTTCCTAAGTAACAGTGGGGTAAGGAGTACTCTGATCTTTTACTTAAGTAAAAATAGCAATACCACAGTGTAGAAAATGTATTCAAAATTTTACTTGAGGAAAAGAATTATCATCAAAATACACTCGCTATGCATTTTTTTTTAGGAACACCTATACGCCTGCTTATTCATACAATTATCCAATCAGCCAGTCATATGGCAGCAGTGTGATGTGATCTCAGTGGCTGGCTTGAGTATTTCTGAAACTGCTGATCTCCTGGGATTTTCACTCACAACAGTCTCTAGAGTTTTTACTCAGCATGGTGCGAAAAAAAAAAAAAAAAAACACCCAGGGAGCAGCAGTTCTGTGGACAGACACGCCTTGTTGATGAGAGAGGTCAGAGGAGAGAGGCCAGACTGGTTGGAGCTGGAAGAAAGGCTGCAGCAACTCAGATAACCACTCTTTACAACCGTGGTGAGCATAAAAGCTTCTCAGAATGCACAACGCGTCGAGCCTCGAGGCGGACGGGCTACAACAGCTGAAGACCATGTCGGGTTCCACTCCTGTCAGCCAAGAACCGAGATCTGAGGCTGCGGTGGGCGAAGGCTCACCAGAACTATACAGTTAAAGAGTGAAAAAAACGTAGCCTGGCCTGATGAGTCTGACTCTCTGCTGAGGCATGCAGTTAAAGTAACATCCTTCGTTACTTAGTTGCTTTCCACCACCCCTAAATTCATGGCATGAACTCACAGTGTGACCACAGAGGATGTTTGTCTGGTGCATTCAGAGAAGAGGCCCTCAGTGATGCACAATGATGGCATCCTACAGGTGTCCCTCCTCCTCCTGCTTAGTATCAGTCCACTGCAGACGGCTGTTATCAGCACGCGGACGCTCCACCCACCGCTGAGGATCCCCTTATCACCTCACACACAACCCGGACCGAACTACTGCACAACACACTCATGCTGCACAAGCCCGTCTCCGCAAACCGTCAGCTGTATACAAAACCTGTAAGGCTTTAAGCGTGTCTCAAATTAGCTGCCAAACACAGACCGCAGTAAATGAAGTGCGTGAGCTGGGGCGTGTATACTCAGTGATACTGTAGCAGGCTCCATTTAGAGCTGTATAAAGACAAGCTGGCCTCCTGCTTATAGACAGTCCTGTGACAGAAAGGTCACGAGTTCACCGCCTGCCACAGCAACTGCGTGTCTGTCAACAGCAAAGTATCCTCTTGTGGTGTCCTTGAGCAAGAGGCAGCACTCTTACATACCTGCTCACTCGCAGTAGGTCACCCTGTCAGCTCTACGTCTCTATGATGGGCAATACACAACCAAAAAATCCCAAATAAGATGCTGTCACTGACATAAAGTGCTGAATGAGGATATCAGTGGGCTGAAACAGCACAGGACTGTAGCTGTGAGGTGTCGGTCATTATACTGTAGCCGAATGTTTGGTACAGATGCAGACCCCTAAATCGTAACTGAAAACTACAGTTTCCATTATATCAGCTAATAACTGCTTTCATTACGAATTAACGTTTAAATTCTTTTCACGATTACTCTACTAACCATTTAGTATAATGTAAAACAAGACTAAGAGTCTACAGTCATGCTAGCGGCCTCTGCTAGGTTGCCAAACGATAACATGCTAAGCTGCTCACAATGACAATGTTATTTGCATTGCAATTCATTAATTAGCATTAAACACAAACTACAGTTGAGGCTGAGGGGAATTTCAGTTTTTGAAGTATTGGACAAATTTAAATTTCAAGCTGATGGCGTTCCTAGATGAAAGGTCCGAGGATCACCAAAGTCGTTAGGAGTCATCGTCTGCGAGTCATGAATGTCTGTACCAAATTTTATGCCAATCCATCCAGTAGATGTTGGGATATTTCAGCACCCGTTTCATCTGATGGGTGCTGCGCTATTGCAGTGTGGACCAAAGCGGTGGACTGACAGCTAACATGGCTAAAAAGAAAAGGAAAAATGACGAATGCACGTTCCTAGAGCCAAAATTGCGTGTTCTTTCCAAATAACTGTCCAAAACCCAAAGGTCTTCAATTTACAATGATATAAAATAGAGAAAAGCAGCAAATGTTCTGCATCATTCCTTCATGAATGACCTAAACGAGTAATCAGTAATGATCATTGTTGCAGATTCATTTCCTGGCAATCGACTACTTGATACAAATTTAGTGTTCAGCACTTGTTTAGATGAGTCCAAGTTTCGCAGAGCTAACATCACTGACACATAAATTATGTAATTGCATTATAAGTCACATTATGAGTGTTACCATTGTGAAGTATTTGGAATAATTTAATACGGAGGTTGATACAGATGGTGAATATAAACCTTTTTATAGCTGCAGGTTGTGAACTGATGAGGAAGACGTACTTGATAATTTCTCAAAAGCAGTAAAATGCCAGGACGGATGATAAAAATGTCAGGTGGGATTTCTCCAGATATCCAAGTGTTGCATGACCTTAGCAGGGGGAAAAAAACATAACATTTCTTTTTACTGGAAATTACAATGATGCCACGTGTATTTTGATTTCTGTGGATGCAGCTCTCCACATAATTGCCTTTGGAGCCCTTGGAAGAATTTTTAAAAGGTGTGAATGAGATTTTTACTCTCAATGCCTTGTTCATGATGTGTGGAAAAAAAAAAAAAAAACTTTGATGACGACCCCTCCTGCTTCTGATTTTAATGCCTGCACCCATTTCCCCCCCTTTGTTGTTACTTCAAAACTACATAATAAACAAACATGCACAATCTCAAACATCCAATCAGCACCTGAGATGAATAATAACCCTGGCGACCGTTGCTCCCAGCTGTGAGTACAACTCCTTGTTGATGCCTGTAATGCACTCTGAGCTGCGCAACACATTTCTAGCACATTACTCTGATTAGCATGGAGTCAGATGGAGAGGATGAAATAAGAGACGGGTGTGGTCAAGATGTTTGACCTACAGTGTGTGTGTGTGTGTGTGTGTGAGAAACTGTAGCAGCAACAGCAGCAACTGGACTGAGGAGGGGAAGGCCTGTGGTCCAGCAGACAGTACATCTGAGGCATAAACACAAGACATCAATATGGAAGGAGAGAAGGAGAATCAAAATCAACACCAAACTAACTATTCCTCATGAATTTAGACAAGCTATGCAGAAGCTGTTCGGCATCACCCATAATGTCCACCGATTATGTAAACAAGCTGTGAGAAAACTTCCTTTGTTGGGGTCAATAGTGTTTTGACTGCATCAACGCTAAGCCTGATCTTGTGAGAGAAAGGATAGTAAACTATCCCTGGAGTGTGTTTAGACAAAAGTCCCAGCTCATCCAGACACGGCGACACGCTCACACTTGTCCTTTTAAGGGGAATAAAGGGGGAACGTCTGTTATGAGCAGGGACCTTTTCATTTCTGGGGCTATTCAACAGCCAGCGCACCGTTTTCGATCAAGGGTGGAACATGCAATGTTAAGCGCTTTAAGAGAGAGAAAGAGAGAAAAACTGCAATTTGTGTAAAGCACTGTGGTTTAGATTAACATAAGCGGTGGAATGTAACTATGTACATGTACTCAAGTACTGTACCAAAGAACAAATTTGAGGTACTTCACCTGAGTATTTCCACTTCACTCTTGCGGGCTACTTTTACTCTACACTTCAGAGGGAAATGACAATATTTCCCCAAAATACTTTTTTTATATTTACTTTTTTACTCCAAATTTATTTGACAGTTTTACTTTCTACCTACTTTACAGATTAAGATTTTTACATGCAAAACATATGACGAGCTGATAAATTATGTTTTTCTATATATTAAACCATCCCAAAGGTATATAAAAATGGTTAAACGTAGCTCCACCTTCACCAGCTTCAACAATAAATATGTTATTTACCCATTAATCAATAATAATAATCCAACAAAATAATATATATTTATTTTATATTAACACCCTATGAGTTTGACACTGATAGGGTGTTAATACTTTTACCTTTGATTGTAAAAACAGTTTGGTAAAAAATGCTTTCACTTAAGTGACATTGAGTATTTTTATATTGCCCTTCCACCACTTTGGGTTAAGTGGAGAATCGGAATCCTTCCTCCGCCACCGGCTGACGAGAGGAGCAACTTTCGGTTGGCGCACTTGTCCACACGCAAACAAGCGCAGTGGCGTCATTGCGCGCAACTTTCGCCGACGCGCCTCCGCGCGGCCTCCCTACGGTAAAAGATAGCGAAACTGATAAACCCCGCGAGCTGGCAAAGGGGCCGTTTCACGCAAACACACGGTGGCTCGTTTGGATAACGGGGCGCATTCGTTTGAACGACGACTCCCCCAGCTTTTAAATCGACGTCATTTATTTGACATGGCAGCCCGGTCCAACAGGTGGGCCGGAGGAAACTTGCAACTCAACTGCAAACAACCTTAAACGATAGCAGGATGCGTGGAACGAGCACCGTTCCGTGACCGGTAACAGCAACTATTTGGCCAAAGATCAATAACTTGGTCCAACAATGGCGCATTAGCCCTGCCTTCAATTTACCCTTACTTGCCTTCTGGATGTTGTCGTGTCCCAAAGTGTTTATCTTGAGCCTTCTGCCTGCCAGCAAACCAATTATAATCCCATTGAAGCGGCGCTGTCCTGGTCAGAGCGGACGGAGGTCTCCGCGGCGCGAGAAGGGCACGGTCCTGCACGGGGGACGAGGGAAAGGGGCTGAAAGCGCCGCGCGCTCCACGGTCATTCCCGAAAGCCAGCGACTGACCCACCCTGCCGGGTTAAAAATAAAGTGGGCGCATCCAGTACATGATCTGGGCGCGCAGGGGACGCACATTCCTGACAAGAGCTGGTGACTCTAAATGGCAGAGACACTTCTGATCTCCTGTGTGACACCCCCCACCCACCCCTCAACTCCGCTCCACCCCACCCCGGGCCGGACTCTAATCGCGCACACAACCACCACCCACCGAAATCCTCTCAGAAGTGTCACCTCCACTGCTGCCACTGCGGGTCGGGACATGGAGACAAGTCCGCACCGTACGAAGGGATGTCCATCAGTTACTGCCAGGGAGAAAACACCTGTCAGGCAACGTGACATACAATGCGAGAAACACCACTTGTAACACTTCACTTTAACTTCCCTGGTTAGCAGCTCTAAGCATAAGCATTGGGTATACTATTTATAAACACACTGTAATGTCGTCGCAAGGAGATACAAGGACATTTTTAAAATAACACTTGACTCAAAGAAATTCTTCTGTCAAGCATAATTTGGATTAGAAACAAGGGACATCACATCACTACATTTCATATGTTTTAAAAATATTTAGCACTACACGTTTCTCTATAATTTCAGTTTGAATCTATATCATTTCAAAATAGTTTTAGAAGTTACCAAAAAGGTACCATAAGGGAGTTGCAGTCTGTATTAAGTTTAAACCAGCTGAAACTAAATGTTGCTGAAAGGGTAGACCACCTGGACCTAGGGCTGGGTATCGTCTGGCACTGTTGGATAATAGCGCTGATACAGTAAAAGATTTTCATTTCTAAAACCAAAAAGATACTTGCTTTGAGAGATATTAAAATATCATTCTGCAAAACAGTTTTCTGCATTTTAACAACAACAAAAAAGCCAAACTTCCTAAATGCTGATTATTTTATAAAAACATGCTGCCGTACAAGAACTTTGCTTGAATTAAATAGTCTGAAATTATTATTAAAATCCCTAACTGTCTATCAAAGAGCAAGTAAACTACAACATTCTCTGCCAGCTTCTGCTACTTGACAGTCTTTGACACATCTGGATAGATTTTGATCCATTCTGATACTAAGGTTCGATACTCAGTCTTACCAAGACTTGCAATGCAACACTGGCTACTGCAGATGATTAAAGAGTCTGATCAACTCCGGTATCAGGCCTTCGCATAAACAAGGTGATTAAAAAGTCCAAAAAAATGGGAAAACAACACTTCACTTAAAATTATGTATTGCATTCATAAAAATAAAAAAAAATGGCCAAACACATGGGTCAGATAACATCACATTAGCAACAGGAAGAATAGTGTTTATAATAAAATACATTTACAACACATTGTCAAAACATAAATAATGCTTTTTACACAATGAATGAGCACTTGAAAACATATAGATACACACACAAAAGAAATCAATACAAAAGTTGTCTTTGCGTTCCATCACTCTGTCTTCAGTATTTTTGTCTCTTTCTCTTTGGTTCCCCCGGGAACGCCTTTAGTCACAAACTGAGTGCCAAAACAGTCCTGAACCTTCACCTACTGTAAATGATATGGCTTCATATCTGGGTACAGCTCACCCAGCTTTGACTGCCTCTGCATAGTTTCAACACTGTACGAACAAAAACAAAATCACTTTTTAAAATGTAACATTGACAAAAGGCATAAACAGTTTTGTGCAAGCGGCTGCAAACACAGCACAGCGCTTCGCTCATAAAAGACAACTATAAGACACATTCAACAGCATTTCAAACAGAAGGCAGGAGGATCAAAATAAATACAACAGACATCAGAAACAGGTGAGAACAAAAGCCCTTAAAACTCAGCTTATGCAGATTTGGGGTACCATAGAGTACTAATGAAAAACGGGAGGTCAGAAGTCTGGGTCAGATGCAGAGCATCATCTCCGGAGCTGGTGAGTGACTTCAGTGTCTTGCTCAAGGACACTTCAGCATGCCACGTTTGCCGACACTCGGGCTTGAACCTGTGTCCTTTGGTTTAAAGTTGATCTGTCTACTTGTCCTTCGACTTTTTAAATCCAAACGGTTCCTGACTTTCCAACTCATCCTCTCAATGTTTTGCTACAAAACTGTTTTAGATTAGATTTTCTGCTGAGCGAGCGAGAGACAGAGAGAGAGAGAGCTGCAAAGTGGTTAAAATTTGCAGTGTCATACAGATAAACATTTCACAAATAACGTCCTACGACTAAATAAATAATTATTCGCATTCCCTCAGTACAATACCTTACTATCAAATACATAGATTAGGGACTGTACGAAAATTATTCGGGTAGTGAGATAGGCCGAACCTTATATATCATTTTCTCAAAAAGCAAGGTACGTACAAAAAAAAAAAAAAAAAACTGCAACATGTCAAAATAATATAACGCAACTTCTAATGTGTGCCATCAAATGCATATAAATGATAAAACACTGATAGAGACAAAACTCTGCACCTTAATGAACCATGGTTCATAACAAGAGGCTAATATAAAAATATAAATTTAAAACGAGAAAAATTAACGACGTTCCACTGCTCTCTCCAAAAAAGTAAGACTACAGGACTAGCCCACCTTCAGGCAAAATTCAAATGACTGTACCTTGCCATTTTTCTAACCCCCTCTCTTCCCTAATAGTTTTTCTACAGTCCCTTACCTTTCACCTTTTGCTGAAAAACTGATGAGGGACATCTGAAGTTCATTTTCTGCAGAATGAAGGTCCTTGAGTGGTTAAAATTAACAGTGCCTGGGGAAATGTATGCATGTATAGTAGCAAATTAGGGCTGAAAAACATTTGCAAATATTACCTTCATATGTTTCAATGTGGTTCAACCCGTCAGGACAATTCAGGTTTTAATTTTTTCATATAAAAAAAAAAAAAAAAAAAGAAATTCAACTAATACTTTCCCTTGTGAATATGTCTCAGTGTTCCAGCTTTCATATCTGGCAAATGTCTCTCAACTTCTCAGTAAACAGGTTAAAATAAAGCAAGTATTTGCAAAAAGGGCTTGAACCCAGATCTGGTACAAAGTGATGCTGCCTTCTGTCTATGGTTTTAATCTCAGGTGTACTGACATGTCCTTGTAACTATAAATCT
Organism: Xiphias gladius; assembly: GCF_016859285.1. Lineage (NCBI taxonomy): Eukaryota > Metazoa > Chordata > Actinopteri > Istiophoriformes > Xiphiidae > Xiphias > Xiphias gladius. The sequence continues at coordinate 19,626,288 of NC_053409.1, forward strand.
GGCTGCATCTATCTATCATAGATTGATAAAAAGTGCACACTTGGGGAACACTTGCGTAGTAAATATACATCACGACATCACAATTATCCATTGACCGACTCTTAAACTTCAATTTAAATGTTCTCTCTGGCTGTGATGTTGACCTTGACTTTAACATATTTTGCTTTCCACATTACGTTGTAGTAAGAATCAAAAGAGACAATATTGCTAACAGGCATTAAGGAAGCTAAATGGCTGGAACTTATCAGGTTATAACAGAATTATGAAGCTATTGCATCAAATGAATCAAATGAATGAATCAATGAGTCTGTCTAGACCTAAATGCAATACACTAAATGTTCCACGCAAAATCATTTCCTTAGACTTCTAATCAATCTTTGGTAAAACAGGTTTATGATTGTTAAAAGCATCCATGTACAAATATAAAAATACAGTTTCAATATATTATAAAAAATACCTTCATACAGAAAAAAGCTGCTTCAACTTTGTAACTGGGAATCAGTATATAACAGTGCTCTTGAAATATAAAAAGTCAAGTAAATAAATCTCGGGTGCAAATTCTAAAGACAGACTAACTCCATGCTGGAGAGAGTTCAGTCTAAGTGCTCACTGCTAATGTGTCTTCATTTGTCCGGTGGATTTACGAAGCGAGGAAAACGTCCAGATCAGCGATGACAGCAGCCTGTCTTCTGGCAACAGTGTTCAAGAGTCGAGCAGGAAAGGAGGGAGTTCCTAGGTCCACCTTAGGGAGATGAGAAAGGCTCAGTTACAAATCATTCAGATACAGTCTCAACTTCCAACCATTATTCAAATGGATGAATCTGGATCAGAAGTCGGAAGTAGACAAATCTCTACTGTGAGTCCGCGCAGTAAGTCAGTGTTGTATGTAAAAGCTTTCAGTTTTTAATTGCTTTTGGCAAAAAACGTGTCAAGGAGATCCTGTGACATGTTGAAAATATAGTCATCAAAATAAAATTAAAATATACGTTGTAATCGAAAAACTTTTACTACTCAACCAAGTTTGGTCCAGTTTTAATAGATGGCTAGACGTCACATCACCAAAACCCCACTTACAGCTGTACTGTTGTTCATTTGCTTATTAGTTTATTTTATTCCAACCCCATTAGGTTCTGCCTTAGCAGCTGCTAATATTCCTGGGGTTCAGATGCTCAAACAATTAGCTTCAACTCTGAAATAAAAAAACGGGAACTGAAATCTACATAAAATTACATTACATACAAGTCAGTTTCACTAACATCAAGCAGCCTGCCAACAGTGCACCATGAAGTCACCATTTATGGTGAAGCAAATTCATGTTGGACAACTGCCTGCAATGTGCTAGTTGGGCACTCCAGTTTCCATTTATTTTAAAGTAATGTCTGAACTCATTACAATGCAAGAAATCATGGGTTTATAATTAAACTACTAGGTAATGCTGGCTGGGTTTATATCCTTCACACCACTTCGACATTTTTATCGCGGCGGTTGGAGAGAAGTGGTCCATTAATGTTGTTTTCTTCCCCAAAGCCTGCGTAGAAAAAACACGTTTTGAGACTGAATAATTTCCACATCAACACAGACTACTTTCATCCACCAGAGGGGGCTTTTGCTGTCCACGATCAAAACATCTGTGCTGCTGTTGGCAATTAAAATCTGGCGGTGTTGCTGGCGAGCACAACACATATATCAGCCGGCCGATTAGTTTATAGCAACAGTATCTCACCTGCAGCAGGTAGATGACTCTGGTGACTTCTTTTCCACTACGTCTAATTGGCTGAAGGACCCAACAACTGGGCATCATTTCCCCTCGTACAGCATCCACGCTGGGACGAGGCAGAGACTCCTCAAACACTGACTGCATTGCCAACACGCACAGGCCTCCCTGAGGCAGAGAGAGAGAGAGAGAGAGAGAAAAAAAACAAAAAAAGAACAGGCAGCACAGCCTTTTGATTAGCCAAGAGGCAACTGTACACTGACATCCAAATGATAACCAACAGCTGACACGGTTTCTTCCACACCCACTGCCGCTGGGTCCGTGTTATTTATGCTTGGTGTTGTTTCTGTGAGCATGAGTAGTATCTAAATATCATGTTCTACATTGTGTGGATGAAAAACCTCATGCCACACTGTTTGCTGTCAAACTGGTCTTAAAGCAGCACTGTACGATCCTGGCTTCACGGCATGCTAATGACAGCTAACGGACCTTCCTCCCTCATACTAAGGCATGATTTTGTGTTTAACTACACTGCAAATGCTTACTGGATCTGACACAAGGGCGACTAGCAGTCATCATCAGCACCGGCTAGGTGATTTTGCAGCTGTGCTTACCTGTTTGGACTCGGTGCTGATGCAGCAGAAGTCCCGCGGCTGGCTTAGGTGGCAGGTGGATGGATCTGTTAGTATGTAGACTAAACAGAAATACAGAGAGAGAATTTGTCAAAAATGGTTGATATAAAAACATGGTAATAAAAGAAAATATAAAGGAACTGAGTCAATGGCACATAACTTTAATGCATAAGAAGGATGGAGAGCAACCTTCTCATCACTTTCACAGTCAGCAAAAAAAAAAAAAAGGCAAAGAATTTAAAGTATTTATAACATGATATGATGAATTAATATAATAAACTCTACATCTGTGTGTAGAAACAAAGTAATAGACAAAACAAACTTTGGTGAAAGTCTGAAAGATTTTAAAAGAGCAGAATAGATGAAATAAGAGAGGTCCAATGATGTTGCAAAGGTATTAAATGCAACATACTGCAGGTGTGAAAATTGAGTTGGTCTTTCAATGGAATATATTTATCAGTAATGAATGACGCTCTGTACTGTGCTGTGCTGAAGATAGATAATGGCTGCAGATGCATAATTTTAAGTGAATACATAGGCAGGGTCCATTAATGCCTTACACAAATATAAACACTTTTGCAGCAAAGACAAAAATCTATATTTTTTTTTTTATATTTTTCTATATTTGTATTCTTACAAAAACACAAATATGTTTGCATGGTAAACTCTTCCATTACAGAAGATCACCTTACAAATTACTAGTATTCATCAGTACCTCATACACTAGTAATTTCACGGCAGATGATGTCTCATGTTAACCGGCATTTGACTACAACTATCATCTGGGATGTCAGAAATTTTGCCTGCAGCATTTTTCCACATGTATCATCTAACATTGTAGCAAACAGTTGTGGAGGAGTATCCAGATCCTTTACCTCAGTTAAACTAATAGTATACAAGTATGATCAGCAAAATGTACCTAAAAGTATCAAAACTACTCAATGCTGAAAAATTTAGCTTGTGATGTTAAACTATTATATATTATATTATAAATTAGTATTATTACTAATAATGCATTGACCTGTAAGTAGCATTTCCTTTTGAAGTTGGTTTAGACTGAGATCATTTTAATTCTTTTATAGATAAAAAATGAAAGGGCAGTTTAATCCACGAAATGCATTATATGTTCAAGATGTTCGTGTTTTTTGAAATAAAATCTTGATTTGAACAGCTAGTAATTATATCTGTCAGGTAAATGTAGTGTATTAAAAGTCCAATATTTCTCTCTGAATTGTAGTAGAGTAGTAGTATAATGGAAATAGTTGAGTAGAGTACAAAAGTACTTCAATTTTGTACTTAAGTATAGTTCTTTAGTTACATTCTTAACGTTACGTTCCGAAACTGGTATTAACTACGACAATTTCTCCAAACCAAGTGAAAATATAGACAATCAGAGATGTTAACCCACCCAGCTGAGTGCTGTCATCTAGTGGTCGTGTCCAGACAGAGCGAACTGACTGATTATACACGTGGCTCTTGGACAGCTGGCAGATAGTGCTCCACAGGCTGTCCAGGGGTCTGTCCAGCTCCCCAGCGCCCAAGAAACCATGGACAGACAGGCTGGAGGAGGGCTTATAGTAAGCCTGGATACCTCGTTCTTCTCCTTGGTACCTAAATAAACACAATCATGATACATCAGCAAATTGAATGATAATTGCAATTTTGAGGGATGGAAATAAACCCTTTTTGTGCAGTTGTATATTCTTATATTAAGTAGACTAAGAGAAAGTCCTAAATAGACAGATTTTAATATAGAGGATTGATGGAGGAATAGTTATCTGACAGATCTCATGGTTGGGGATTAAAAGGAAAACAGATCATATGTTTTGGATGAGTTGACTGAATTCACCTCCAGCCTGCCATGACCTTGCCCATCACCAGGTTGCTCAAGTCTCCGGCGCAAGCTAGTCGTACCTGTGGAGAAAAAAACGTTACTATCAAACCCGATACAAATGTTTCAAAGAGAAGCTTACGGACAAGGAGAATCTTTATGATGAACACTTGGTAATGGTAATCTTTAACGCCATGGCTGGATGTTGGGTCTTTTACAGGTCTTCTAAGGTTAACTCTGAACTCAGGTCAGTATTACCTCAGCTAGAGCTCTCCCAAGGAGAGTGGATGTGATATCCTGATAGGTTGTGGATATGGAGGAGGAGGAGCCAAGGGAGGCGGTGCGTTGACGTGCACAAGTGGGGGGTGATGGAGATGAGGTAATGAGGGGCTCAAACCCGGTGACAGAAGGTTCAAGGCGGACATCTAAAAAGACACATGGATGTTAGCAGGTAATTTAGATACAGAGAATGTAGAGGGGGATTAAGGGACAAACCATTGACAGACCTGGGAAAAATTACTTCGGAAACTATTTTCAAAGTTATCTGGAATAATATACTATATTTCTAGAGTATACTATTTGCTTCTATACCATGTATAGTAAATTCTTTGTATTTGATTCTTTGTATTTGAGCATTTTTTATTACAGAAAATTTGATCATACTTTTGATGATTGTTTTGCCCACGTCTGTTTGGGTTTTGTGAGTCACTGTCCAGTCCTTACCCTGGGCAGACAGCCAGACTCTCTGTGTCTTCACACTTTGAGGACCACATACAGGAGGACGTGTCCTGACCTTCAGCCCTTTACTCTGAAACCCTGTACTCTGAACAAAAACATTCATACAATTGGCCTGTATTGCTATTTCAAAAAGAACAAGAAAAAAAATACATAAAGGTGAGCTATTCACAGTGTAAAAGTCATCCAAAACATTCTCTTTCCATTCTTGGATTTTCAATTTTAAGTTCTTACATTTCAAGTATTTCAAATGTGCCATAACATGTTACATTAGTGTACCAACCTGTCCAGTCAGAACTGGTCTGTTACTGTGTTGTAGTTGGACTGTGTTGCCACTGTTGTACCCTGATGTGGGTCCAGAAGAAAGACTCAAGCTAGATCCAGTGCACAAGGTGCTGTTACTGATCCTTGTCCGATGCCTCAGGTCATCCTGCCCGACACACAGATGGAGATACCAGTGAAATTATTTGCAATACTGGAATGTCATTAATTAGTCCCTAAAGATCCACTAACAATATATTTTATTAACCATTCTTCCTTAACGTCAACATAATTAAACTCATGACAAACACATGCCAATTTGTGTTTGCAAAAACTGTTGTGGTTTATTTTAACCTCATTTATTGGCAAATGAGTTGAAATCCTATATAATCACAGGACAGATGAAAAATAGAAAAAAAATACAAACATTTTCTGTAATTGATAATTTATCAAACCTATCTAAAGCCAAAAAAATGTGTCAATTTATCAATTAGTTGATCTACTGAAACTCACAAATAATTAATTGTTCTCTCTGACACTGGTCTGAACTAAAAGTTTTGTCTGATTTTAAGTGTTGTGACACTTGGAGGGAATAATTATGATACTGCAATGACACCCAAACTAACCTTTACTTCCTGAGACAGAGCCTGCTGCTGAAGCCTCCTCTTCTCCTGCTCAGTCCTCTCTCGCAGACGTTCTCGTGCCTTGGCAATCTCTGTCCTGGCCTCTTCCCGGGCTCGGCCATAGTCACGCAACAACTGCTCAATATCAGACGGATACCGGCCCTCTCCTCTTGGAGGTTTTTGTATTCTGTCATATAAATAATTCAGTAGAAACTCAGTAAAAAATGTTTCTGTAGATATTATATATTTTATACAATAAATTTAGAAATATTTATGTATCAAATTTAAGGCTCAAGTGGCTATTGTGCTTTGATTTTATTTTTGGTAGAACCAGTGTCTTACCTGGTGCTATCTATCACCTCTTGGCGGAGCTGTTGCAGGTACTCTTTACAGCGACTGGGCATAATGGCAGACACCTTGGAGGATGAAGCAGCCTCTTGAGGAGAGGAGCGAGGATGTTTGCTGGGACTCAGACTACGAGCTCTCCGGTAAGTCTGGAGCCGCTCCTCCCTCTCCTGCCTCAAACCCTCAATACTCCTACGGTGTCTGAGGGGAAAAGGGTCACAAAGATAGAAAATATAATAAAACTAGAAGAGAGGAGGCTTTTAGTCAATTTTACAATACATTTAGGTAACTTCTGTAACAATCTAAGATCCAAAAATGTAATCACACTGAACCTTGCCTGATTTTTCAAAAAAGTCTGCAAAAACATTGTCACAACATATCTGTATAGCCTGAAGGAATTTTGATTTTGACTGATTTTTTTGGGGTTGTTTATCAAACCTTAGTACCTTTTCACTACTAACCCCAGTGCGTTAGTTTATTGTTCTTATGTGGTTGGTACTCTTCCTGGTGTGTCAAAATGTGTCTGTAGAAATAAGTATCAAAAACTGTCAGGTACTGAAAGCTGGCATTAAATGCTTGGCCAGATTTTAGTCTTGTTTACTTATTCTTTGATTAGTTATTTCCTGATCTAAAGTAAGAAACTATTTTAGTAAAATACAGTCTAAAACTGGCAGAGTCCTTCTATAAATCCTTGTGTTAACCCTGCTATATGATTTTTTTTGCCCACTTGCACCAGCAGAAACAAGATGTGAACACAACATACTGTAAATTGATATGCTTTATGTATTACTTGAGTATTGGTACCAAAACTCAAGCATCATAAGTGCACCAGTATCAAAATTTTTCCAAAGAACCTCCAGCCCTAATTAGTTAAAGGCAATTTTATTTGATCAAAATAAAAGCTATTTGGATCATGTGTATCCTTACCGGTCATACAGCTGCATTTTGGTAGGAGCTGAGGTTGGTGTTTCCAGCTCATCTCTGGACCTCGGGGACAGCATTTTTAACAATGTATCTGTCTCTCCCAGCCCATAATGCAGCTTGGCCTCCGTCAGCTCCACAGTCAGAGGTGTTGGGTTCACGTTGAGGTTGACTGTTGCCATCACTTGCTCTCTCTCCTGTCGCAGCCTCTCTATCTCTCTTGCCCTTCTGTCGCTCTGTGCCACAGACTCCACATTTGAACCATAACTTTCTATCTCACCCCATTCGGCACAGTCTCTGCTCTTGTCGTGGTCGTTGGTAAGCAATGGGGCCAGTTTGTTAGAGTGTTTAGATTGCTGATGGTTGATGCCTGACCAGTTGGTGAACTTGTTGTGCATGGGCAGGTCCTCTGGGGCTATCTGGTGGTCTTGGCATGGGGACAGGCTGGTAACAGGTTTAATGTTCACAAGGACATCTGTGTTGCACTCACTGGGCACCAGTGACACCATGTCATCCTCTTGAAGTTGAACAGTCCTGTCGCTGACTGGTGATGGGTTGTAGGGATCAGTGCAAAAATCCACAGAGTCAACTGCAGGTCTTGTGTAGCCTGGTGGTTTTCCATGTCTAGTTTTAGCCTGCTGTTTGTGCACATCAGTCTGTTTTAATATGGGAGAGATATGGTTGTGCAAAGTTAAACCTTTTGTACAAGTAGAAGTCCTCTGTTGTGGAGAGCTCATCTGCCATTTTGAACTGGGTTGGTGGTTGTCCTTATCTTTGTAGGTAATATTTCTCCTGTCAGTGTCTTTGTATCTATCCAGTGACGAACTAAGGCTTGCGGGGCATTTATCTGATCCTTTAGGGCTTGAACAACTAATTTCACTAACCTTTTCAAGTGACACAGATTCTGAGTGACTAGAGGAAACATCACAATCTGGTGTGGACACATGATCATTGTCTGAGACAGATGTGCACACTGACTGTTTGCTAAAAGGCACGGTAGGGCTGTCTTCCACAGAAGAAAGGTTTGTTTTTGCACCCATATATTTTGAAGAACATAGTGTTGATTGTTTTCCTCTCTGCTTCAAACGTAATTTCGCTCCCATGGTCAGAATGGGCGATGATGCACGATCTTTGTATGTAGCCTGCTTCTTTAAACAAGGAGATGGATCAATTTTTATAGATGAACTTTGATTTTCTTGGTGGCCTTTTTTTGATGATCTACGGGTGATTTCAAGTATTGCCACACTTTTATGGCACAGTGCCTCAGGCGTGCTTTCCTTTGAGCCTTTAGAAGAAGCATATCTTACACGTCGTTCACATTCAGCTGCAATCTTTACAGGAGGTGTTTTGAGAGGGACATTCTCTGATTGTGAGGCAGCAGAGGCGTTAAACCTCAGGTCAGGCATGCTCTGCATCTTTTCATCTGAGTTAGGTTTAGTTGTCATCACAATGTGCACATCTTGGTCTTGAGACACACTAACAGCCTCCGAACCAATCACTTTGACTATCACATTGACCTCATGAGATTTGGACTTTTCATTGGGAGTCTGATGAACGATGACTTGGTTATCTGCTGGTGTTAAAAGATTGTCTGTCTGGATGGCAACATCTACAGCTGTTTGAGTTGAGCAGTGATTCTTAGTGCAGTCATTAGATTCACTATAAGAGATGCTAAAACTTGACAAGTTGACACTCCGCCTCGGACTGGACCTGTGGACTTCACCTGTTCTCAATCCTTGGACGTCTCCCAGCAGGTCTGAGGTGCTGTCGATCAGCTTGGAGAGGTGAGCCGACATGCTTTCCATGCTGGCCCAAGTAGCAGATTCTTTAATGTCCACGTTGGTTTTCTGTGTTGTAGGTACATCAGTGTTGCTCCTTTTGTGACGATCTTTCTTCTTTGGAGCACTACTACTATTAGTAAAATTTACTGTTTGAAGCCCACACTCAGTTTGAGTGCCATGCTGACATGTCTTCCTCCTTTGGGCCCATGTTTTGCTTACCTGGGACTCTTGCTCAGATGAATAAACATACATAATTTCATCCACATGACTGGAGTCGTTACCAAAACCACCAGGAACATCGTTACTTGAAGAACTGCTGCTCACTGTCAGATTGGCTAAATGACTGTGAATATCAATGGACGTCTCTTGACAGGGTGTAAGCGGAGACGTTTTATCCGCTTGTTCCTTATAATCTTCCATACTGCTAAGTGTACTGGAGAGCCCCTTGTTGGTGGCATAACTACTGAGATGGGAATTGAAAGGAGAGTTCTGCCCATTTAAACCATTGTCAACACTGCAGCATCTTGTTATACGTTTTTCAGCACTATTTAAAAGCGGGGATTTGCAGGATAGGTCGGCAGCACTCCCGAATGACGGATTCTTATAACAGTGTTGGTTTGAGTCATCGTCTTGCCACTGGTGAACAAAAGGGTTGATGTCACTTGAGGCAAAATGCATAGGGGAGTCTTGAGACTTCAGTGTATGCTGTGGTTCACTTTTCTTTGCATACGGAATTATTTTTTCCACATTTGTCTTTGGTAGGATTGCTTGAGGGGGTAACAAGTGTCTTTTTTGGCTGTAATCTCTACTAAACTTAACCTCAGTTTTACCTGGAGTTCCAGCAGAACATTTCTTCATTTTAGTCTTACTTACTGACAATGATATAGAAACATCTGGATTGTTACTTCTAGCTTCTTGAAGTTCTTGTCCACCATTACTCTGTGTGGCTAGCTTTACCCATTTAGAAGATGGCCGGTTATGATGAACTCTGGTGGTTTTATCATTCTCTTCATCCTCATCTGATGATTTAAGAGATGACTCAGAGGAAGAGGTGGGATGAGCCTCAATCTTAGACCTTCTGAACCTCTTAGACTTGGCTTTTTTAGACATAAGAACAGAATTACCTTTTGTACTAGGAGATGTGTTTACATTATCCTCTCTGGACATTAGAGATCCATAGCAATTTGTATTTCCGACACCATTTCCCTGGGCGATTTTGGGGAAAGACTGTATGGAACCAGAAATACTTGTTTCAAATTTTAAATTTGCCAAGATCTCTGGAGCCTGTGCTTCAGATTGGTAGGTAAATATTTCTTCGTCATTTTTCATCACACAGTTTCCTTTACTTACAACTTCAGCATGTTTATCAAATTGGCTCTGTGAATTTGATAAATTGTGGCACTTGTTGTAATTCATATTGACCACACAAGTCTGAGCCAAATTATATGAATGGGTTTGCGTACTGGGTTTGAACTGATCCTCTGCTGCGACAGATTGTTTACCCCCTGCTGTGGTCTCTGTTTCACCATTTTGATCATGGCCAGTAGTAATAGCCAACCATTTCACAGAGACATTGTCATCAAAGGATGTATTCTGGTCGCTGTTATGATTGAGTGGTTTGAATTGAAGACTTCCTCCATCAGATAATAATTTAGTGGCTCCAGATGTGTCAGGACTATACTGGAGATGTTCAATCATCTTTGGTGAGCTTTGTTTGTATGAATAATGGTCTTTATCTTTAACCCTGGATGCAGCTCCCAAACTGACAGCTTCTACATGGCTACATCCACAGTTAACTTTTGTATCACCAAAGGTGGAGGGTGTTTCATGGTGGATTTGATGAAACTGTAGGTTATCTGGATCCACAGTAGGGGCATCAGAACAGGTCTGGTTGTCCACTCTTTTCAAGCGCATATCACTTATGGTAGAATTAAGATGGAAAGTTACTTTTTGTTTACCTACATCGTTCATTTCTTGAGATACAGCATCTTTCTCCTCAGTGTTTCCTCGAGAATCAATACATTTTCTTGCTGAAGCGGAATCACTCATTGAGGACAAACGAACTGGTTGCAAAACGGTGGTTCCAGAGTGCTGAGTCTCTCCATAGCTGTTAAGCGTCAGATTTGATTGGATGTTGCTGCATTTGGCAGAGGCATTTTGGACAACACAGTGATCATTTTCTGTCTTATTTGATTTCCCCTCAGAAGAGTCAAGAGCATGGTAAATCTTTTGTGTTACTTCAGTAGATTCACTCATGTTGCTCACATAGTTAGTCCTCAATTTAGCCTGCATATCTGTTGCCAGGTGCTCACTTTTGTCCACTGTGGGTTTGCATATCCTTTCCCCCGAAGAATGTCCACTGAGGTTTTTCCCTTCTTTCAACTGATCTTTCCTTTCATCTCTCAACTGCTTTTCTGTCAATTTATGTTCGTCACTATTACAGCCGAAATGACATGCAGATGATGTTAAGGCATTCAGACTTTGATTCGTACTCGTAATGTCAACATCGTTGCCAATCAATGACAATGTCACATGCTCTTTCACCATTTCTGAGATTCTCAGGTCAATGGCAGTACAAATAGAATTGGACTTGCATGTGTGTTTTCTATTTTCTTGATGTTTTCTGGGCCTATCAATTTGGAATTCTCTCCCCTCTGTTTCTACAACTACATCCTTTATTGTTGCATTTCCCTTTTCAACTACCTTTCTGTTTCCCACAGAGTTACCACTCTGACAACTTTTGTCATCACCTTTAAGGCTACATTTAGAGTCCTCAATGACCCGTCCAAGTTTCCTGCTTATGGGATCAGAAACTGGCAGTACCACTGAAGCCACTTTGTCTTGTCTAAGACTGCCATCAGCACAAGCAGAATCAAATCCATGGCTGTCAGTTTCCATGGCAGACTGCTCCCCTTTAAAGTCACTGGTGTTATTATCATGAGGCCAAATATCTTCCTGGCTGCCAACTGGTGTTGAGCAGAAAGTTACCAACTCTCTGCCATTAGTCCTTTTTGGAATTTTCAGGCTGCCCATGAAAGCCTCCTGTTGGTCTTTGTTCCTCTTCCTGGAATTTTTACAAGCTGATTTAACAACTTCCTGCTGTAGTGCAATGTACTGCTCAGTGCCTTTGGTTTCATCCCTTGTTAGTGACAATTCTTTGGTATTCTCAAACTCATTCTGCTGTCCATCTTTAAACTTTTCTGTTCCATCCAGATTGCATAGTAATTCATCTTCAGTGGGAGGTTTGAAGGCACTCAAAGCTTCACAGATCTTGTTCAGTACTTGGCCTTGGTTAGTAGGATTTGTAAGATTTGAGAAAGGCATTACTGATTGACAACCTGAGGTGCACATTTCAGTGTCAGAGGACATAGTAACATTACCTGCTACCATATTAGGTGCATCTATAAACACTTGAAGCAAGTTTGATGTTGCTTGTGTGGTGTGGGGAATCCCAGTGTGTGACACAGAAGTGGTCTGATCTGATGTGGGTAAGGATGCAGGACTTTTGTTGCTGCCGTAGTCTCGAGTATCTATAACTGTCTTTTCCACATTTTCTGACTGTTGCCCTAATTGCTCCACATCTTTCTGATTCCATGATATCAGGGCATCTTCTGGTGTTGTTAAAATATTAGACTCCCCGGAAACCACAAGTCTGTGTTCCTGTACTGTTACACTTGCACCATCAGTGCTGGTGGATGTTGAGCTATAGCTTCTATATCCGTTCTGAGAGTCTGAGAGGTTTATACTGGTCAGACTTGAACTACTGCTGCTGCTGCTGCTCTCCACATGTCTGAACACCATTTTGCTTTGGAAAGGTAGGGAATCCCTGTAAATCCTGGGACTGTCTGCTGCATCGGTGGAGGACCAGGCATCAGTGAGCGCCAACAAGTTTTCTGGCTCCATCACACTGCAGCTGCTCAGAGAGCGTGGGCTGCTGGTCGAAGTGGTCTGCATGTTCCCAAAGTCCTCAGTCAATTTGTGCACAGTGTCTTTGCTTCTGGAATCTGCTACTAATGTTCTTTGAGAAGGAGGATTCCTTGTTGCACCAATTTCCCCTTTATGTCTCAATTTTTTGGAACCATGCTGGCTCCAATACACCTCTGCTGGTATTACCTGGGTTTTCTGAGAGCTGCTCCAGTCTAAACTGCTCTCTGCAGTCCTATTGTGCCCTATGGATAGATGAGAGGAATTTGTCACCATTGAGTAAGCTGGTACCACTGTTTGGCTAAGTCTCTCCATTGTAGAATATTTCCCACTGCTCTCCACAGTCAAGGAGTCTTTAGACATCTGACTGTCTTCGCTTTCGGCTTCACTCTGAGCTGCTTCCTCATGTCTCAGCTGCTCTGCCAGAGCTATGGCATAGGCAGAAGACAGGGAATCAAGTGAGAGGAGACTCTCACAGTCTGATGTTCCTTCATCCCTCTCTTCTTGCTCTTCCTCACATCCAACCAATCCCTGCTGCCTATCAACCCATCTGCTCGTCTTTTTCATCAGAGCCTCAGTACTATGCCACCGCCTCTGTCTAATGTCCTCAAAAATAGTCCTTTGGTCAAGCTCCTCACATGAAACGGCTGTTTTAATGGCACATTTGCGCTGGTTCATATTGGTGTCCTTTAGGCTCCTGTCTCTTTTTTGTCTCCAGAGAAATTTGCTTGCTATCCTCCCCAAAGGTTTTGGACCTCGGCCACCATTTGAACCTGATGGTGGTTTTCTGAACACTTTGGACAGAGCTATTTTTAACCTGGGCCCCACAGAACAAGAGAAAGATTTCCTGATAGTTTCTACTCCATTGTTAGCTTCATGGGATGGGGTTCTCACAGTCATACAAGAGACAATTTCAGAACTGGATTTGTCTGTTGTGGATACTTGTGTATTTTCTTTGCTGACTGGCTGCACAGTAGTTCCAATTGGGGACTTCAGAATAACTGTTGGGTTCTGATCTGATCTGTTTTTAAAAGACAGATCTCGGTTTGGCAGCAGAGGTTTTCTTTCGGGCCGTTCCCGACAGGGTGGAGCTTGTGGTTCCTCTCTGGAAGCTTGTCTGATGTTTTCAGAGGAGCTAATTCTACTCTGGCAGGATTGACTTTGTCCTGAGAAGGTAGTCCTGGAACAACTTTGAGTCCTTTCCCGTGGAAGACACTCATCCGAAACCCACTTCCTGCTGCCAATAGAATCAGACATTGTGGAGGAATTTGAGGTCAGTTCTGTGTATCTGTTTCTCTTCAGGAAATGTCTGTTGAAGAAAGAAAAAGACTAATTAAATTCTAAACTTAGAAAATTATTTACTGTACATATGGGAGGTACAAGCAATCACAAAACAATTTTTTTTTTCTGTATTAGCTCCTGTTAGGTAAGCGAATAAGTTTGCTTCCTGCCCACCATGGAACTAACTCTACAGGTTTTACATTTTACTCTATGTGCTCACCTAAAGATAGGGGTGTGCTGTGGGTAGAGCCGGGACAGAAGATCTGCTGAGAATGAGTGTCGACGAGAAACAAATGATCGTCCCCTGAGTTTTGAGGGGGACCCAAGCTCAGGAGACTCTGGGCTGTCCGGTCCAGGAGGCAGGGCCTTTTCCAGCTGCTGCAATTCTCGCTTAGCTTCCAACAGATGGCGCTTGCGGGCGATTCTCTCCAGCTGATAGTGCAGCCTTTTCCGACGGATTCGGCTTTCAGCACGGCAAAGGGCATGATGCTTTAGTAGCTCCTCCTCCACTGCCTTCTTCCTGGCTCTTACAACCTGGCAGGGGCAATCCACTATAAGATCTTCCTGATCCTTGTGTCCCTGACTTGTCATCTGCTCTAGGAGGGATGCCGGGATAACGTCTGTTTGAACTCCAGACTCTTGGGTGACTCTCTGCTCTGCAGTTGTCAGGCGTTTTTTCTCTTGCAAAATCCACTGCTGAACTGTTGGGTAAAGATTCAAAGAGGGGAATGATGAGTTGTTGGAAATCTTTTACACGTCTTTATTTAAAGACAAAATTCAATTTAGTTTTTCATTTCACTTTAAAACAAGTGATCTCCATCTAGAATTTTTGCTTGGAATTTTTAAGTTGATGGGTATCTACATGAGCAGCAGTGACACTTTTCTACATTGAGTGTGTGGAAAGTACTTACTCTCAGTGTGCTGCTGTCGAAGGTGGGCCTGCTCCCTCTCTAGCTCTCTCTCAGCTCGTCTTTGTGCAGCCTGGATCTCTTGTCGCAAACTCTCCACGTAGCGCTGCTGCTCCTCCACACGCTGTCTTGCAGTAGGCTCCTCACTGGGGGAGAGACAGGTACCCAGCTGCCCTTGGAGCTTCACTTCTTCAACGCTATAAAACAGGCACAAAGATCCAGGATGAAACGCAGACTGAGAAACTATGATGAAATAAGAGATAAAAGGCAATCAGAAAAAGCAAAGGTATTATTTTACCTCAGATAACGACAATTTTATGCTAGAATAAAGTAGTTTGGCAATAAGAGTGGTAGGTTTAAAGTAAAAGCTACTGTTGTGGATTTTTAGCTCAGCGTCTCAACAGTAACTAAGCAACGCCTGAGCCTGTCCTGTAAACAGCTAACTGGGATTGTTCAAGAGGGTGGGGGCTAATGGATACACATGCCATCTCCACCAACTAGAAGAAAACATGCATGAAGCACTGGCCTATTTCTACAGCATGTACAATGGTACAATACTTGTACCTCTTATCAAATATGTAGGCTGTGAGTTAGCAGAATAAGCTCTTTCGACACCGCACACATACACCCAGAGTGGTGAAAAGTGTCCTAAAAAAAGGCTGTTGTGGTGTTCTGTGAATTTGTTTTTGGAGGCAATATTTACCTGTGGTCAGGGGTCAAGGGGCTAAGGTCTATGTAGGTGCAGGTCATGCCACCTTCACTAGCCTGAGAATAGGAAAGAAAAGATCAGCTTTGATATTTACCAAATGTAAAAAATAAAAATAAACATAAACAATCACCACCACCAGTATTCTCAGA
This sequence comes from Xiphias gladius, assembly GCF_016859285.1. Taxonomy (NCBI): domain Eukaryota; kingdom Metazoa; phylum Chordata; class Actinopteri; order Istiophoriformes; family Xiphiidae; genus Xiphias; species Xiphias gladius. Next base: position 19,642,102 of record NC_053409.1, read on the forward strand.
ACAGATAAAGAAAATTATATATGTAAATCATCATGATTTACCTCTTAACCAGCAACATGATACTCATTTTCAGCTGAGCAGCACCTACCCGTCTGCGTTCCCGAAGGACAGCTGCCTCTGCCGGATGGTTGAAGCGGAACTTATGCACTCCTCCCAAGGTGATCACCATCCCTAGGAGACAGAGAGAGACATATACATCATCACAAGCTGTAGGCTTATCCTGTGGGTGTGAGTGTGTCTCTGCATTTTTATCCTTGGGATTGGGTGCATTGAAAGTGTATACACACCAACACACACACACACACACACACACACACACACACACACACACACACACACACACACACACACACACACACACACACACACACACACACACACACATATATATATATATGAGATCACACACTTATGGAATTGTACATTAGACTACATGTGATATCCAGCACACAGCCACAATCGCTTGGTAGTCCTTTATGCTCAGTGTCAAGTGCTGTTCAAGTCTGATTTTCTGGTCAAGTCTTTAAGAGCATCAGCAATGCTAAAAAGACATGTGGCAAACAAAAACACCACAATTTTCTGCTTATTTAAAAGCATAAATTGCTCACAGTATGTGCTGAATTTAAAATTATATTCAAAGTTAAAGTTATTATTTGATTTTCATCAAATCAGACCTAATTTTTGATACTATATATGGTTGGTATTTATTCTGCTGTAGCCATTAAATGTATTTACACTCATTAGTTACCTCTCTGTACAGTAGTTTGCATTGTGTCCGCCATTCTCACACTGGATTCAAGTTGTGTACACATGCACAAGGGATTCACAGAAAATGATGCATGCACTTACTAGATGAATTCAGAAGATAGGAACTGGTGTAAGCACACATTACACGAAATGTTTGTGCATGTGCATATGTTCAACAATGACAGAATTTGGAAAAGCAGCACATGTGGTCTAGAGCATTTTGATGAGGACACATGTTTGTGTCGGTACAAGTATAGCTACAGCAGTTTACAAAAAAAGACATCAGTTTCATCATGGCCGAACAACCAGCGAAAAGAAAACAGCCTTGTGAAAGTCAGGAGTTTTCTGTCCTCTGTGATCAATAAACGTTTCATTTTGAACAGAACTCTGATACTGTATTATTAAAACACAACAACATTGATTCAATCAAAATTGAAATCTTACAGATCGTAACTTTCTCTGTCAACTCCGTCAAGTGTCGTACCTAAGCTAAGCTTCTAAGGCATGACATGGTAATAAGTGTCTCAGAATCTAGAATAAGTATTTATTGTCAGTCAAATAAAAGTGAAAAACAAGTTGCAAGCCTGCATTTCTACAGAAGCTCTGATCAAAAATGAGAACATGCAAATACTACATTGATCTTTTTACTGTTCATATAATTATAAAATATCCAATTTGTGTCCCATGTAGAGGAAAAAATGCAGTGGGAACAAGACAGCGTGAACAAACTATTTTGTTGAGGACACGAGCTGACCTTGAGCCAGTCTGCAGGGCTCAGTGACCTCTCTGTCATTGAGCAGGCAGGAGCAGCCTGGCAGCGGTCTGAGCGTTACCACACCTCCGCGGTTTTCAATCTCACAACTGGCACTGCCCTGCAGAACTAGAAACAGAAAGCAGAAACACAATCGCACATACTGATTTAGAAAGCTGTGCCAAGGCAGCTGCTGTACTGCTGAATATATTTAGTGCTCAATGCAGCACTAAATAACAGTAAAAGTTAAAAGGACATTTTAGGACATTTTACCATTAATTCTCACTTAACAGTTATAACGTACTGTATATCTTGTGTGTCATATCCTGGATAGTGAACTGAATATTCTATATTTTTCCTATGCTTTTTTGCTGCAGGTACTATCTAGAGCTGTCAGTTTGTTGTATGTTTACTCTGTGATAAAGCATAGTTGTAGGAGGCTTTGAAGATTTCCATTCTTGCAATGTACATCAGCTCAGAAAAAACAATCTCATTGTACAGTTTGAAAAGGAATATTTGCAGCTGGGTGAGGAAACATGGTGACCAAATGAATAACTAATACCTATTTGTGGCTCTTCAAGATGGTCGCGAGGTCCAATGTGGGTGACTCCTTCCTGCAAAAAAAAACAAAAAAAACAAAACCATGATGTAAACTCAAAATCCACATAAACAAAAACATCAAAACAAACCGTGTATATACACTGGTCATTAACTGGGTGTGCTCAAAAAAAAAAGTAACTACATATAGTGACAAGAATGTTACACAATGTTCTTTGGAGAACTATTGTCCTTCCACTTCTAATCTTCCACTTAGCTGACAGAAAAAAATATAATTTGTTTACTTTGAAGTCTTATCTAATGAGATTAAAGGCTTTCTTATATGGTGTGAGGACCACATCTGCTCCCAGGTGGCTTCAGCTCTTCACATGCAGGAAACAGCGTTAATTGTCAGGCCTAAGGGTATGCTTGTCATTGTCAGAATCAGGACAGCTTAAGCTCCCCTGAGTCCTAGCCTCGGAACTAAGAGCCTCTTATCCAACCGAGCTTTATGCATTGCAGAAGTGATTCACATAGAGAGATGGGAGATCGACAGGACAGTTGGAGGGTAGAGTGAAAAGAAATACAGTAGAAGTAAACCTTTTCTCAAGAGTTTTTTCTGTTGCAGAACAGAGAGAAATAGTAGATTCTTCCCTCTCCTCCTCCTGAGATGGTTTCAGTCAAGACGGCTGTCAAAACCACTAACTTGAGAGTTGGGAAAAGTAGTGCAAATGAAAAATATATCGGTTTGTGGGAGTTTGCATCATGTTGTTCATGCAAAGGTGTATTTTTAGTGTAACAGCGTGTGTGCAAATGAGCGATGTGAGTCTCTGGGGATAAAACGAAACTTAGAAAAAGAGATACAGAGTGAAAGTACACCATCTCATACAACCAACACTAACACCATCAACTCTGTTAACATTAACTCCAGCCCTTTTAACTGCAACTCTAATACCTAAACCAAAATGTTTTCATATACATATCCAACTGTGAATTAATTATGCTGAAACCAATACTTACACCACAGTAATGGCAAAAAGAAAAGACCTCACTAAAAGGGACTAGTAACACCAAATCAAACACTAATACTGTTTACACACAGATACAGTAAATCTAACTGTGTTCATATCGTCATACCCTGAGGTGATAGAAGACGACCCCAGTGCTGAGAACATCTCTATCAAGGGTAACCAGGTGTGGTTGGAGGGAGCTGACGAGGAAGCCGGCCTGGTCCCTGTTGATGTCCACACTGTACTGCTCAAGCAGCTCCTTCTTGTCTCTCCAGCTCTCCGACCAGTCCTTCGTCAGCTGCTCCACCTGAGGAGGAGGCACGGATGAAGATGATGAAGGAAGGTAATGAAGAGAAGAGAATAAAAACCAGAGGGGGGGATAAAAACCAAAGTGGTCAATTTCTGTGGCAATAATAGCTACTACTTCTACTATTGCCAGTCCTACAACAACTGCTACTGCTACCAAGACTATTACTACTGCTATTAATAATAATCATAGTTTGTTAGAAATACATATGTTTACCCTATTAAACCACAATGGTCCTGTTATATATTCCAATTTCCTCTTAAGTAGCATCAAAGTTTGTGCGCAATGTTTCAAAATATACTGTATGCTTGTTTACATGTTGTTAAAGGGTCAGTTCAACCAATTTATAAACATATTCCCATGTAACCCTGGTGGTATTTAAATACACACATTTTTTAGGTTTTATTTGATGAGGTTTTGAGACATTCACCACAGGGACTTCTGCAACTGCCCTAATACCCTAATAAAATTAAGGTGAATGTAAATTAATAAGTGTTGCTAAATAAATAAAATTTTTAAAAAATCATATCAGAAAAACTTAATAACAATGTGTCTCTGGAAAAAGTGTCCTAGTCCCATCATAATCTGCAGACCTTAATCTGAATAGTTAACTATTTTTTATGTGGTTTAAAAATAAAAATAAAAAAAAAGGTTCCTAGTGAAGTGTCAGGAAAAATCAGCATAAGTCTCACGGGCAGATATCTCAAAAAAAGGGGAAGGGGCTAGATACAGGTAAGTAAGAAACTTTTTTTCATTTGGGTGAACTGATCCTAGGTTATATCATGTAAATGGAAAATCTTTATACACCTTTTTGTATGAATCTACATGTCATATTTCTATCTTTGTATCTCATCTAAAGTCTTACAGTCTAAACTACAGTTTCATTAGAAGTTGTGATTTTGACCCCATTTGGCCACACAGCATATATGACGATAAATCTGCCTATCAAAGGTTGATGCAACCTTATTACACGGTGCCCTGACTTTCTTTTTTGTGAAATATCTGTCAACTGATGAAAAAACATTCAACTGAATACGAAAGCACACTGGTTTGATGTGTCAATGACTACTGTATCTGTCAGGCATATGTAACCATCTGTGTCGACCCGTGTTACCTTTAGTTCGTTCTGTAGCACAATGTCAGAAAGATTTCCATCCCTCTCATCACTCAGGGATGGACTAGGATTGCGCTGCTGCCAGTCAAGAGAGTAAAAAAAAAATTATCAATCAACATACTGTGCAAAGGGAAAATGTCCCACACACACAATACAATGCACTTCAAGCTTTACCAATCAGAGGATTAAAAATGTCTCAAAGACACAATGCACCGTATTAAGCCGTTGGTACAAAAACTTGTGATTTGGGAATGTCTTTTATTCAAAGCCTCTCAGTCCTAAGAAGGCTTTTTTGGGTAAAACCAGCAGGGTGTGTCTGAGAGAAAGTTAGTGCCATGCGCTAGTCACCATACCATTTCAAAGCTGAGTAGCATGCTCTTCAGCCTGTCAATCTCCTCCCTCAGCTCCCTGATCAGCCGAACACTGGCATCCTGCACAGAAATCAACGTACACACATTAACCTACTACAACATTTAGATCAAACATTAAATTTAGGCATCAGACTCTAAGCAGCCACTGACCTCGTTAACCCGAGGCTTGTTGACAATATTTCTGGCATGGGCAGCATAGCGCAGCGTGCTGAGGGTCTCATTGTAACTGTTAGCTGAGGGTGAGACCGCTGCAACACAAAAACACACAAAAACACACAAGAAAAGACAAATGTACAGCAATTAACACTCACATCACATGAACAGCAATGTCAGTGTAATAAGTAAGACTAGAGAGAAACAAAACAAACCATAATATTAGATTTGGAGCTTACACACACTAAAGTAAACCATTTTCACAGCATAACCATTACTTTCAAAATAATATCATCATCATCTAGGCAGCCGTTAGCCGTTAGTTAACGCCAGGATAAAGCAAATATCAACTTGTTGATTTGCTTCAGATAAAACAGATATTCACAGTGAACCCTTGGAAACCAAAATACCTTTACATTTTCGGTGGGAATTACATCATCTTCATGAGACAATGCAGCCATGAGCAGGGATTGAAAAGTGGAAAAAATTTCTTTGTTGGTACATTCAAGTGCTCGTAGGAAACTCTGACAGAATCTATAGTTAAAGAACACACAAAACCGCCACCATTGTTCTTTAGAGAGGACATTCACATCAATTTTACATATCATGATCAGTCACTGCTTTACCATCCACTGCATGATGGGAAATGTAGGATCCAATGTTGCCCTTAGAAGTAAGGAGATCTCAGCCCATTGATGAGGCGATTCTGACCATATTTTATCTGTCTTTCAGTAAGTTTCCCAATTTTATGGAAGTGCAATTTTAAATCTCTGGAATACCCTTTTAACAATAATATGGACACCTGTGAAACTTACTTGCAATCATAATGGTCTTGGAGTTGCCACCCAGGCTGTCTTTCAGCAGCCAAGTTAGGACTGAGTCTCTGTAGGGGATAAAGCAGTGCCTCCTCCCTCCTCCTCCTCCTCCAGACAGGGAGCTGCTGTGGCTGCCCACCACGCTGCCATCACCCTCTGAGGCCATGCTGTTGATACTCTGGCAGCTGCTAGACATCTGGGAGTTTTGGGCTTTGGAGGCAGCGGAACAAAGGGTTACAAAGGTTGTGGGATGTGTGGAGAAAGTAAAATGGACAGAGTGAAATAAGGATAGAGGAAATGTGGAAGAAAAAACAGGAATTTGTGTAAGTGCATGCTAGATTTTATTCCAAATAAAAACAGTATTAGACATGATCACTGGAGCTTCAAATCAAAATTATAAAACTTTTAACAGTATCTTCATTTACCAAGAGCAGAAATGACAATGCCCAAGGTGACCAGCGACTTGTTGATGTTGGAGCCCTCCGTCAGTCTATCCCTGCAGTAACGGGCGTCTGCTCTCTCACTGTCGAAAAAAGGCAAACAACACGAGGTCCGTGTCATTTGAAATTATTAAATGTAGATGTAGAGAGAATGTGGAATGGAGAGTTAGGTAATCTCAGGGCAGTAGCCACGCTCCACTAGGGGGCAGTTTTGTCAATGACTCTGACTTAAAAGATGATGACAAAAAAAGAACAGGCAACAGAAGGAGAAAGCAGTTTCACCTTCCAGCCAAGTCCACCAGGTTAATCTTGCTGACAGTTTCTGAAGGAAGGTTATTTTCTAGGATTGCCTGTGGTAAAAAGACAAGAGCTATCAGACTGGAAATCTGCTAATAATGACAAATGCTTCACAATAAAATAGATACTAAAAATATGAATTGCATGTCAGAACCCAAGGAGCAATTATTGGCAGAAAATCTGAAACAGGATCATTATCAGAATGATTTATTGTGTGTGATTGTATTGTGAGCTGATAGGGTATTGAGAGAGATGATGACCTGCGTGTACTGGATGGTGAAGATGGCGTGGGATCTGCTGCTGGCATCATGGTTGTGGGTTGCTGCGGTGACGCGGTTGGCAATGCCTTCCTCCAAAAGGTCCATGGCCTGCTTGTAGTCTGACACAACATGCTGAGACAGGTCTGATGGGAAATAAACAGATAGAGAAACAAAACACAGTCCTGAGCAAATAAACCAAGAGTGGTATGGTTTAATATCAGCCTGGAAATGTTGACTAATTGACCTAAATACAAAAATGGAAATATTCATTGGCGCCAAAGTGGATATGAAGATTCACATCATACGATTGTTGGGAACTTATAAAAAACACAGTTTCATATGGAAAAGGATGAAGATCAAAGGGTAAGGTCAAAAATTTACATTTTAAGGTTAAGGTTAAGGTTATTTATGGCTGCCAAAGAAATAAGGTTAAACTGGTAAATTGAGTAAACACAAATAAAAGATACACCATTTAACAGTTTATGCAAACATTTTGTATAGATATGACAGTGAGACTGACACAAGATACTTAAGCAGAGGAGTTAAACAACTAGAGAGCGAAAAAGACACAAACAGGAAATATGTCTCATCAATACTTATTCCCGTCTGATTCGTAATATTTTCCCAAAGCATTTAGCAACCCAAAAAAAAAAAAAAAAAAAAGTGACGATGCTCTACTTCCAGACATGAATCACATCAACTTATGTGGCTGTTAAACACACAAGCACAGATAACCACAACTCTTGTTGCTATAACATGTGTTTACTTGTTCTGTGTTCTAATTTAGGCAGTATTAAAAATATCTGAATAATTTCAAAAACAGTGAGAGTGACAGTAAAACACTGTTGGAGAAGAGAAACTGTGAGTCCTAAATGTGCTCTGTGTGTATCGTGTAGTGTTCTCTCTGGAACCACATGGAAATGACTTCACTTCCTTTGGTCATCTGGGATTTCTCCTGATACAGACAATGAGTGGATGTGGGGCTTTAAGCACAGAGAGGTGGGCGGATGAGAGGAAGAGAAAGAAAAAGAGGGAGTGGAGGAGGATATGGAAAGGGGCAAGAGAAAAGAGAGAAAGTAGAAGAAGCTAAAAGAGGAGTATGGATTAGAGCCAGGGCAACCAATTCTGGACCCGATTAAAAGCCTAACAAGGGAGCAAGATTCCACAACTGACCACACACCACAGTGACTTATAAACTAAAACATACAAGAAAAGAGCTTTATTCAAAATACTGCAACCAATGTTACACATCCAAGTGCATAATTTGCCAAAACTACGCGTGTGTGAGTGTGTATGAAAGTGTAGAGACAGAACCTCTGGTATCCACTCTCATCTCGACTCTCTTTATACTAAGTATTTCGGACAGATTCTTTTACTGTATGATCCACTGCTGAGTGGTTGGATAAATTTTACAAATGCTCATTGGACATTTCTTAGAGCTCATAGCCTGTGAAAGCACCTGATCAGAAGGCAATAAAATTTAAATATGCAAATCCCTACTGTATGTCTGAGACATAAAGTTGCTGCAAGATGATTGAAAAGAACATTTTTCCAATGCACAGACTTAGTGAAATTATCTTAGTTCTAGTTAAATTTGCAGTCTCGAGTTGAGTATTTAATCAGTAAGACAGACAGAAAAACACAACAAGCACAACTTCTATTTTGTGCAATTAAACCTAGAACTGTTTGAATACTGAATTTGAATTATAATTTATTTAATTTGTTTTACTTGCTTTGTGTTTTCTGGGTTGGTTTTTATTCAAGCCCTTAGCACTCTACTTCTCCTGCAAAGGTTTTGTTTTAATGCCTATGTGCATTTTTACTTTAGGTGTACATGTACATGTATTCTTATTTACAGTGTATGAATTTGATGTTCTTCATGTACATATCGTCTGTTTATCTTTTACATCTTTTAAAAAAAAGAAACAATATTAAAATAAATAAAGTATTACTTGGTTTAGGTGCAAGGGTTGAGAATCAGCATTAGTAAGTGTGCCTTTCAAATCTAAACTGAGTTTAGCCCTAGGTACGACTCTACATAAAGATATCTTTGCTGTCTACCACTTTACAAAGTATAGATGCAACCACCCCGAACACTCACCTTGTACATAGGGTCCTTTCTCGGGGTGTTCTCTAACTCTCAGTGAGGCTCTCTTTTTCTGCTCTCCTCCTCTCAGCAAGTCTCTCACACGCTCATTATAGATTTCCAGGAAGCTAGAGGGACAGAGGGATAGGACGACATCATACGATGAAGACGCAGCCCAGATATGTCAGGACTGGATCATTTAATGTCATTTGATTTCCTCTTTACTGTACCTATACAGTCATGCTCAGATGCTTGACTGTATAGGTACAGGGCAGTGTTTTTGAAACTGCAAAAAGCATTATATTTTTGCTTGTGTGTAAGTGGAAAAGCATAATTTTTGTTCAATGAAATTAATATTTCTTTCAGTATGTTGAGGAAGTTGGTTTACATTGTTGATGAACTTCTCCAAAATGACAAAAAAAAAAATAAATTTTTAATCTGCATTGTATTGCCTCTACCTTTTCAGCATAGTTGTTTCATAAGTACTCATCAAATCTCAATTTCAACGTCATGAAAAGACCTAACTGCACTGATTAAAAAGGAAAAGATACTAAAGGAGTCCCACGATAACAAAGTACCTGATTTCGACTCTGCTTGAATTTTGCCCATCTGGAAAAGTGTCCTCAGACCTAAAGAGACCCTGTCAGGGAAGGAGAAATGCAATTTACCTCACACTACAACACTGTATACTCAAGCAGCTAAATTATCAGTGTGCTCACTTCATTTATGGTGCCGACTATCTTACCTGACAGATGCGAGGGGTCAAGCCAATGGAGTCCTGACAGCATACAAAACAAAAACATTACACAGAATGAGGGTAAGGTAGCATTAATTTGACCATTGAGATGTAGAATGGGGTCACAGTTAAATGCTTTTCCTTTCGAATCTTTGCTTATTTGCAGTGCAGCATGGTTTGAATTTGTACTTTGTAGAAATACTTTGTGCATTGACTCCTTTGTGCTTAGTGAGATTAGTTGAGGCCCCAAATGTAAATCCACTCAAATAACATGAAATGCCATGCAACGATGCCAGGGCCAACTCCACCCCATCTCCTCACCGGTGTCCCCATCATGGTGTATGTCTTTCCAGATCCTGTTTGGCCGTAAGCAAACAGACAAACATTGTAGCCCTCAGAAGCTCCGGACAGCACTAACACACCCAGGTCCTGGAACACCTGAGGAGATTAACACACACACCCTCAATCACAAATATACAAAGAAAGTCCAACTAAGAAATGTCTACAAATAACTAGGTGCAGCTCATCGCCTGGATTTCCTTCCCTGTTTCTTCAAAATGTTGAGATGAGGAAGCAGAGTTCTCATGCATGATGAAAATCTGTTTAAATTATAATTAAATACCTTAAATAATGGATATCTTCTAAGTAAGCATAAGGATTCCTGCAAACACATCTGAACGATTGTTTTACTAAAACAGTAAATGCACTTGTAGATTGATGAGGTGTTTACAGTGTAATCGAATACCCTTGATCTTAATTGCATTCTGTTCTTACATGAGTGTAGATTTTCACCAAGGTTTCACGATCACAATGCTGTGGCACCAGGCCAGTGGTGGGGAACTAATGTTGCTTCCTGCTGAGGGGTTTAGGTAAGGAGCAGGGAGGTCAGCTAATACTCTAGGTAAACTATTTTACAGAATGTGTGAGAGAGAAACAAATGTCGGGGTGAAAAAGCTTCAAAAAGTGATTTGGTCGGGAAAATAAACCTTGCCTAAAAGCACAGTGGTGATATGGGGGATCTGGGAGAGTCCCACTCAAAACAATCAACTGAGGCTTCTTGTTTTCTTTCTCTCTGTGTCTGCATCTGAGAGCCAAACTCCGGAGATTACTAGAATGAGGTCAAATCACAACCCCTCTTTTTTTTTTTTTTTCTTTTTTTCCTTCTTATTTTTCTGCAATTTGAAATGTTTTTCACGTGTTGCATGTGTCTTTACTGAAACAGAGTGAGATGAAAAATTGAAAATTTATGTCTCCATAAATCACAATGATCACTGTTACAGGTAAGTTTTATATACAGTAACCATCTTTACATGAGAAACACATGAGAAACATATCAAATATGTTTTCAAGTATTTTTTGTTTGGTTTTTTTTGTTTGTTTTATTTTGGCAATGATATTTTTAAAGTCAAGTGAAGTTAAAGTTTTAATGTCATTTAAAATGTAACTTATCAAGATAATATCATATACAGTAACCATTTTAGCCGAGATATCATCCTATATATTTGTTTTTGTTTTGGTTTTTTTGGCACATGTCTGAACTATAGTAGCAATACAAGAGGATTAAGATAATTGTGATGTCATCAAATGGCTTGTTCTGCTGAAGCGACAGTTTAAAACCCCAAAATATTCATTTTACTATCATATGAGCCAAAGAAAAGCAGCAAATCCTCCCAATAAAGAGGCTGAAATAAGAGAATGGTTGGCATTTCCTCTTGAAAAATGACAAAAGATTATATCGATTATCAAAAAAGCTGACAATTATTTTCTGTCAATCAACTGGTCAAACAGTGTACACCTAAAAACCAGTTAAGACTCCAATTAAACTGGTTAGCAAAACTGGTGAGTTTTCCAGAGTTGACAAACAGCCAAGCAGCATATTAAATTACTTATGTTAAAGTCGCAGAGGAATTGTCCAGGTCAAGTGAGAGAACACATCGGTTGAACATTTTTCCATGGCATCACAGAGGCAAAGAATTTGAAGATATTTGTTTTTGATTAGTATCAGAGTCAGACACACTGTATCATGACAGACTTTGCAGCATATGAAACACTTTGCATGGTGAGCAATATGGATTTTCACCATTTAATATCATGTATAATAAGAGTCAGCCGTGCCTGCTTTTGGTTGTGTGCGGGCACTGGTGTTGCTGGTTAGAGGTAAAAGTAAATGGATAAATAATCAGTCTTTTCTACTGTTATCGTTCCTTTGTTCATTACTGATAAGAAAAAAAGAGACTCCATCAGAACCAGGTCCTGGGGACATGTGACCTCATCAGCAACCCAGCATCTCACTCCAAAGGCAATATATGCCTTGAGGGGCTGGCAGCAACCTGATCTAGACCAGACCTGAGACGCAGCACATTCTCCCCGAGAACCATAACATACCGTGGAATCAGTGAGGGGGTCCCCTCCCCTAGCCCCTGGGCTCAAACCTGGACCATGGTGACTGGTGGGTAAGTACACAGAGGAGAGAGGAGGAATGCTCTCAGCGCTCCCACGATCTCCCAGAATCAAACGAAGGAATATTTTCAACATACCTCCTATGTGTTTGAGTGTGTGTGGGTACCAACCACTGTCAGGAGAAGCGAGAACCTGGAGCTAAGCCTGTGTATACTCTAGGCTTACAAAACGTTGGGAATAGGTTTAGGTTGGATGTGGTTGAAAGTTCTTGTGAAAGGCCCGGTCCTTGTGAAAGCAGCCTGAATGGATTCACTGGTCATCTGGTTGTTTTCAAGACTGTGTGAATCCGTGTGTGTTAATAATCAACAGTCGTGCGTTTTCTCTGAGAGAAGTAAAATGTTCAAAACTGACACGGTGGAGTGAAGCTCGCAAATAGACCAACGTCTTATTTAACCACCATGACCAAGTAATAAAGCAAAACCAGTGAGCAAACCAAAACCCAAAGTCAGGACAGAGACTTCAAACATATAAAACAGAATACTGATTACCTGCTTGAAACGACCATCAGCACCGTAAGTCACTAAAATTGTATAAGTATGATTATTTTTAGTTCCTTTGCTATAAAACGCCACTGAATATGCAGTTAAAACACCAGTTGATGTCCATTTTAGGGCTACAACTAACTACTATTTTAATTATTGATTAATCAGTCGATTATTTCTTTCAATTAATCAATAAAGTGTTTAGTCTATAAAATGTCAGAGAATACTGAAAAACGCCCATACCAAGGGGACATCTTCAAATATCTTGCTGTGTCCAATCCAAAGTCCAAAACCCAAAGATATTAAATTAACTATCATAAAAGACCAAGAAAATCAGCAAATATTCACAATTTATAAGCTTGAACCAGTGATTTTTCCAAAATCTTGCTTAAAAATTGATCAATTATTCAAATTATTGCTGATTAATTTTCTGTCAAAGAACAAAATTATCGACATTTCAGTGCTAGTCCTTTTACAGACCATAAAAGTACAACTACGTTAAAAATTGTTACCTTTCATCTGTTACTTCACAACCCTACAAGTTAAGACACAATTAGTCAATCAACAGAAAACAACAACATTTTTGATGATATATTTATCATGTAAGTCAAGCAGAAATGTCAAGCAGTCTCTGGTTCCAGCCTCTCAAATGTGAGGATTTGCTGCTTTTCGGCCTTATATCATAAGAAATTGAATATCCTTTAACCTTTTTCTGACAGTTTACAGACTGAACTATTATCAAAAAAGAACTATACAGATCAATCAAAAACAAAAACAAAAAAAACTGATAGTTTCAGCCCTAAACCCAACAGACACTATTTTTCATTTTAAAGTATTTCACCGTAGCCTAGCCAACCATGTGCCGACAACAGCCACGTGTAACTAGTAAAAGTGCTGCTTGCTCAGTGACCTTATAAATCACCCAACAGGCGGTGTGGTAGAAACATCTAACACGTCATTATTCCTATGCATAAAAATCTATTTTAAGCCTTTTAAGTACAGTAAAGGATCTAACTAACTTGTGTTATTTAACCTTTTTATGATAGAAAAGAATAATTTGTAACAAACATTTAGGCTGTATACAGCAATATATTGTATACAGCATATGTAGGTCTAGATTCAGAAAAACAAACCACATTGTAAAGCCAAAGCAGAATCTACTATTTTGTTTTATATTAAGAAATAAATTGGGAATGAGAGCATCTTATGTAACTGTAGCTCAATAAACAGTATCAAGACTACAAAAGTCAAAGTGTGCAATCCACTGCAGTCCAGACCACCAAGTGTTGCCCCCTGCTTCTTGGCTGAATGGAGGCTTAAACATGAAGACAAAAAGCAGCGCCGCCCCTGTCTTGTCCTCATCCCACTATTTAAAAACAGACACAGACACCCTCTCCTCCCTCAAACAGAGAGAATCAGCACAGCTCTTGTTAAAGTTGACCCTCTTAAATTCACTCTATGGGGGCTGGGACAGGGCTGAGGGTCCTCCAGGCTTAGCACAAAGAGCAGGAACTTCACTTCAACTCTCCGCTCCCTCTTTGAGCCTGACTATCATCTCTGTACACAATTCCTAATCATATTTTTTGCTCTGTTTCTGCCTGTTTGTTTTCATTTAAATTCTACAGAACACTTTAAGTGCCCTCTGCACAAATCCACGAGAGGAAGTTGAACCTTCTTTCAACCTCTTTTGAGAATTAAAACTGTGTATGAGTTTGTCTAGACAAGCAACATTAAAACAATCCTGTTGTTTGTCATCACTGTCACATCAAATTAAATCAGAAGATGGTAATTTGTGTCATTGTACTCTGGCTGCTTAAATGGACACAATGGCCCTCTGTCACAACCTACTTTCACAGTTTGCAGCACCCTGCAGCACTGGGAGGTATTTTTGGGTTAACAAAGCAGGTGAGGCAAGAGACAGGTTGGGAATGTAAATGTATCCCAGAAATGAAGCAGGGAAAAAAAGCCTGGAGATAAAGTGACCTGGCAAGCATGCAGGCCGAACGGTCACCTCAAAATACACAGGGGACAGACTAAATACTTCCATTAAAAGGAAGGCTGTTGTCATCAGCGGGCCATTGTGTGTTTATGTGCGTGTGTGTATCTCTGACCTGTTAAGCGACTGAGGGGAAGCAGCATCCACAACAAGTACAAATCTTTAGAGTCTGCTTCCCTCTCTGAGAAAAAAATATACAAACAATGTAACAATGAAAGAGGAAATGCAGAATATAGTTTTCATTCTTGAGCAGGAAATGCAGGTCAGATTCACTGGGTCAAAATAGAGAGTAAGGAAGGAAGAATAAAACAAGGGTTTGGGTTCAGGGGTAGTGGCAAAAGGCTTCAGACTTTACAGAAAAGGAGGGGTTTAATTTGGCTAGGATATGTCACATATATAAAAGTTTTCCAATTTAAAAGCCAGTTGATGACTTTTTGCACAGTTCATCCATAATCACCCAACTTTCACTCAATTTCTTAAGTATAAACTATCTAATAAAACAGAAAAAGTTGGTGGAAAACGGCCTTCAGAGAAAATAGGTGTCACTTTAAATGCAGGTCACATGCTACTGTCACAATTTGCAATATATTTTTGTTGCAGAAAGCAGGTTAGACTACATACAGATTTAAATTGATACTGCCACATGATATGTATGACAGCCATTTTCAAACTAGGCAATTACATACAGAGAGATATTATTTTGTAAAAACTTACTTTGGCAACAGATCTCAAAAGTTAAAAACTCACATGCGCATCTAGCTAAGTAGGACCAAACCCCTCAGATGAAAATGAGGTCTCCTGAAGGAAAAAGTTGGGTTTCATGCCAGAGATCGGGACCATGATAAATACTGTGATCCATTTTTGTTTTGAAACACAGGAAGAACTTTTTTTTCCAAAGAGGAAGCCTAGTTTGTGGCCTCGTAACACAGAAAAAAAAAAAAAAGTGGAGGAAGGCAGTGAAGTAGGTGAAAAATGTTGAGAAACGGTAGCAATCGAGAAATAAAAAGAGACAGCATGATAAAGACAGGCTGACAAGAGTGAAAAAGTGTTGTTGTAATGCCTCTGTAATGAGTTAAGTCCTGTAATCACTAGCTGTGGAAAATGCCAATTGCTCGTCTGGTTTTATGTGGCCAGTTCTACACTAAACTCTGGAGAAGTATTTTTGTGTAGAGTGCGTGTGAGTGTGCGTGTGTGTGTGTAAATGTGTGTAAAATGTTGTCAAGGGTGATGGAAAAAGGCCAGCCAAGCAAAGTGACGCACTTTGCCACATTTAAAAACTTCAGCTTCTCATTGCTTTTGCCAGATTTGAGGCTACCAAGGGGACCGAGATTAGTTTTCCCTCCAGAGCCGCTCTCACTGGGAGGGTGTTTCTGAGCGCAATGCAAAGACACAAGACTGCAAGCGAAAAAATATGTTCAAAAAGAAATGCAAATTTCTCCCAAACAGTGTGTCAAAAAAAGAACTTAACGGCTATCAATTCATATAAAATAATTTCCCTCGCTAATTGTCCCTTTCTAGGAGTGGACAGCTGCAGCAGAGGCAAGGGTCCCTCGGTTCCTGCCCCACACTTTCCAACTGGGTTACATAAACACAACAGCTGGGCCCTGACTAAAACTAAATTCTTTTGTTTAGACACTAGAGATCCTTGTCCTGACTTCCTGCGAGATATCTGAGTTGGAGAATCAGAAGTGAAAAGAGAGGGAAATGTGTAGAAAAGGTCCACAGGGAGGACACAGAGAGGGACACAGAATCACATGCAGCAAGAAGACATAGAGAGAAAGCTGTTTGGCCGGAGTTCAACCACACACTCATTTGTCACTCTTAGACAGAATTTGTAGGTCAAATTAGCATGGAAGGGCAGAGAGTCTGCAAGAGAGGGAGGAGGGAGAGACAGAGATGTGCAGGCCAAATAGACAGGCTGCTCCTCATTATTCAGTCCTCCCTTCAAATGGAAACGAAGGACAAGGAAGTGAAAAAATTTAAGGCAAGGGGTACTCTGGCAGTTAATTCCACTTTTCAGTGTACACTCTCACTGCAACTGACACAGGGGCAAAGGCTAGACTTAAAACAAATAAATAAAACCGTATCTGGAGAATGTTGAGGGATTTGCTGCTCCTACCCCAATCCTTGTTAAAGAGGCCGAAGCACAACACTGTAGAGCAGAGCTGCATGTCACATTCTTTATGGCAGCCTGGAAAATGTTCTTCTCCAGCGTTTAGCCTGATGGGAGCCTTGTGTGACATCCATAGGGTACAGTGGTACAGTATAGATTTCTTCACTAGGGAATAAACTGGTGCAATATTACTACAGTTTGACATGAAAACTGTTATTCTTGCCTTGTTTGATACCATTTGAGTCTCTGATTTAGGAACCCACGCCCATCTGTTACTCTATAAATAAATAAAAAACTGGGGCTTATTTGCAGATTAATCGATAATGAAAATAATTGTTAGTTGCAGCCCTACCAAGGCGTTTATTGTGGAAACGCATTTTACAATGATGCAAAGAAAATTAAAAAAGACTAAGAATGATTTTCTCATATAATTCAACCAAGGTCTGATTCGTGCACCTGAGTTTAATCTTCAGTCAATAAACTGAGGGTCCAATCACTCTGAAAGGAGTTAGCTGCACCTTTCACGATGTACATCTATCTAACCACTTTCAGTCTTTCTTGTAACAACTCCTGTCATCCTCTGCCTTCACTGATAGAAAGCCGTAAGTCTACACATAAATCACAAGGGCTTTTCCTGTAACCATTTGGTCTAGGTCTCATATTTCTTTGTTGACAGCATGTGGTTTATTTGGTGCCCTATTTGTAGTTAATCTGAACCAGGCTGAACTGGACTTTTGGCTCTCGGTCCATCCATGTGTTGAGGGGGAGTAAATGCTCACGTGTGTGTTGAGAATTCTGCCCATAGACAGAGAGACTATTCTTCCCCCAGTCTGCAGCACTACTGACACACAAACCTAGAAACACTGCGAGTATAATCAAATCCTGCACTGCACTGACAGAGGCACAGAGAGATAGAATAATAGGAGGAGAAGGAGGAGAAGAAGGAAAAACCCCAGCAAGCTGACTCTACTTGGCCATAAAAACAGCATTGTGCTCTGAGCCGAATCCTCAGCAGTGACGTCTTAGTGCTGAAATTTAACTGTGAAAAATTACTTAGTGAGGCAGATGTGAGTTTGGCATGTGAGAGCTGCAGAGGCACAGAGGAACACCCCCCATCCCCATCCCACCCAAGCAATTCACATTCCCACTTTCTCCAATCAGTTTCTCTTGCCATTCCCTGTATCTCTACCCAGACTCAAATCCTCTGCTTCTCTTTCACTTTCAGCTCCCATGTTTCTTACTGTCAGAAGCAATAAACAAGCTGAGAGGTTTGTGTTAGTAAATAGAGAAAAAAAGCTGTTTATTAGCTATATATCTAGGCCCAAAACAAAGGCAGCGCTTAGACAAATAGCCCCACTTCTGTCATGCATTAACTCAACAGGTGGTTCCCATTATGGATTATAGTTCTCTTCTAAAATCCTACCTCTCCTCACCTGGCAGAGCTTTTTCCATCCTCTCTGCTCAACTTTCTTCTAGAAACTTCCTTCACCCAAAGATACAACTTAAAAACTGAGCCTCCCTCACTGTAAGACAAGCTTTTTTATTGTGGCGAGCCCTCGGCCACAAGAATGCAACAACGTCTGCATCCCAACATATAGCTTAAGATATCACATTTCTGACTGCCCTCTCTGCTCCACAGAAGAAAGAAACCCCCACATGATGCATGGACATATATAGTAGACAGTGCAGAGCAGAAGGGGGGTACAGGGGCTGGGAGGCCAGTCTCTAACGGGTGCTGGGTGTGGTTGGATAGCGCTGGACTGTAGAGGCAGAAGTTAATATCCAGTTTGCCCTTGTCTCCGTCTCATGGGGACTAGAGAGTAGGATGAATTCATAGGAAGTCCCTCCTCCTGTTATGAAAAAAGTAAAGCATGCTGAAATATATTTTTAAAGTAGAAATCATGGGAAAATCTGGCGCTGGCAAAAGCTGGATCAACTCATTAGGCTGGAAAATTTGTAAAAATATATGTGGTTTGATATTTGATGAGAGGGAAACAAAATCTATACTCTCACTTCAGAGCAATTAACTAAATGAAATGCCACTAAGTGAAATGAGGCGACACAACAGAATATTGTTGCAGAATTTGGTTGTGTATAACAAATCTGATTACTCAACCGACCTCTTGGGCAGGCTCTTCACTGTTTCTAAGAAGCAATTTGTCTGGTAAAATGGTTAGAGTGGAGACACTCACTGTCTCTTCAGATCCACCATAGAAATAACTGCCCTATGCTCAATTCAAATATTTTCAACTGTGATGTGATCAGTAAATGGCTGATGTGATCATCTAGCAGATTCCTCATTAAAGAGATAATTCTTTGGATTCTCATGCTGGAGAAGAGGTCAGATTTAGATCCCGCAGCTCTGTCCTTCACTGGTGTCCTTTCGCCCATCTCGGGTCAACAGGGGAATGTTTTGTGGCAGCCAGGCCACTGTGACTGGACACAATTCTGCCGAGGATAGAGGCAGCCAAAGCAAGAGCCAAAGAGAGGGGAAAAAAAAAAAAAAAAGGAGAGAGGAAGAAGTGCTGTGTTGTCTGTGTCTCAGTGCAGTGTGTAGGCCGTCATCACAGCCCTGTCTTTCTTAAGCACGTACAAAGGCAGCTCTGACCAGAAGAGAGGCAGGCACTGAGGGGGTGGCAGAGGAGGGAACCCCGTAGAGAAAAGAAAGAAAAAGTGGACAAACTGCAGCTATTGTGCTGAACAATGAAAACTTGATGGATATACAAATTAATAACAAGTAAAATTATCTAAAAAAAAGATCTCTCTATATGAATAGGTTTTGGAGAGATTTCCTGTTATGGAATCAGGCACCACTTCCTCTTGATCTGAAGCCCTTCTCAGGTTCCAGAAACACCCTCCAATCCAAGCAACACAAAGATATCTAATCGTCCAATCACGGCCACGACATGAAAAGCAAACTGACTCTAACCATGCCATATCTGAGGCAAAGAGACTTCTGGGTAACAGATAAAGCAGATATCGTATCCGCCGAGTGGCCATCTGTGTAAAAACATACAACCCAACAAACAGCCCTTTTGTTGTGGTTTGTCTTCGAGTACAGTGTATCCTTCAGGCCATTTTCTTGGTACAGAGATTGTGTCTGTCTAGTGTCAACTTGTGGCCAAAACCCTGAACAGCATGCACATGTTCTCCACCCACAAAAGGGCACATAACATGGCAGAAAAACAAGAAAAATCTTTAGGTAGCGCTGCACAAATGGTTACATGTCAAACCAGATTCCACCAAATCACCAAAAATAGATATATTCATCCATTACTAAGGACATAAACTGTTGACTAATCTCACCTGCAATATTAATACTGACTTCAGTATTCCAGTATTAAAGACAATACTTGGATTAAGAAATTGCCATTTAAAAACAAATATGGTGATTGTTTCCGCCGGAGA
Organism: Xiphias gladius; assembly: GCF_016859285.1. Lineage (NCBI taxonomy): Eukaryota > Metazoa > Chordata > Actinopteri > Istiophoriformes > Xiphiidae > Xiphias > Xiphias gladius. The sequence continues at coordinate 19,662,185 of NC_053409.1, forward strand.
GCCCCCTTTGTGCTGGTTCTCCTTTCTGAATCAACTGTCCTGCATATTTGTGAGAGAATCTTTCAAAGTACTGTTAATTTTGCTAAATTTCCATTGTGATAGCCACAACTTTGATTTATAGTAGCGACATGAAAGAAAATTAGGGTTAAAGGTTGAGTACTGGATGTAAGCTCAGATGTACTAACACACTGTGCAGGGTCATTTCAGTCATTATTTGGATTACTGTATGCCCCATGCCATGTAAATGGGAAAAGTTATGGGAAAACTTGTAACAGCTGTAATAGTTCAGTGAGCAAGTGTAAGCATAAAACCTTAATTATTATACGTTGTTATTTAGAGTAGGGTCAAGAAGCAGACATGATACCTCATGTAAACACAGCCAGTTAGGGAGTTAGTTCATTACCTCCTCCTGCGAGGCATAGTGAGGGTCTGCAGGGTCAACCGACCAGTAGCTGTAGTCAAAACAAAACTCCAGAAGCTTCTCCCTGGAATCTACAGCACCGTCCGCTCGTCCATCCAGCTTCAGGGAGGAAAAAGGGAAGAGTAAAGCACATAAGGATTACTTTTTGACTTCTTTATAGGATCTGAACCTTAGTGACTAATGCTTATCATCACACAGTGGCAGGGTCAGTTATATCATAGAAATATAACAGGAATTTGTTTAACAGTACTTCACAATACTACACTGCATACTGACAAACACTTAATGGGCACAATGTGTGTATGTATTTAATAACATGAAGAGTCAAGTAATAAAAAAATAAGCCAGGTACTAAAGCTTTTGTTTATGGGACCGCTTCAAGCGAGCTGTTTCCATCATTAACAATGCATTCACTCCTCCTTCAGTCCTTTATTCGCCTCAGTGCATTAACACTAAACACCTTTCTGCTTACTGTGAGTGAATCCTGAACTGAGGAAAAACAGCACGGCAGCATTTAGACTTGTCTAGGCACAGCAGCTGTGCTGGAAAACAGTCCAGTATCTAGAGTACTGTCTCAGTTCAGTGATGTTCAGTGTATTCCAGGATCTTTTTTGAGACCGAGGGTTGTAAATCTCTAAATGTCAGTGGAGAAAATGGCGACTGTAGCTGATCTATATTGGATGTCTATCTCTATGATTGATTATCAAGCTTGGCAATATATTGGTATGACGTCAGTATTATAAGACCATGTAACTACTCAAGCAAGATGGTGCTGCTCTCGTGGCGACTTGTTGCAGCAGTTCCTGTTAAAGGTTCCGTACTTTTTTGTGTTTTCCTGGGCTTTATTCAGACAGTCTTTGTTGTTATCTATCATTATCTGTCTATTATATATCACCAGGGATCTAAATTGTCATAATATCAAGAAACACAATTGCAACATTACAGTTAAAATTTTTTGCACTCACTTGGCCATTTCAAAACAGGTTAAAGAACTTAATTTTTAGCCCGAATAATCTGCTTCCTTTAAAAACTAGAATTTTAAATGAAAACTGGTAAAAATCAAAAGTGCTGATCTGTGTATACCACCTGACACATGTTTTGATTAAATTATGTATGTTCTATGTGTATACCGTCAAATGAGAGCTGAAGCAATTAGTAGGTTAATCGATAAACATTGAGAAAAATGGTGAGTCTTTAGCTGTTGTTCCTTGATTCTGATGGCTGAACCTGATATTTACAATAACAAATAAATACAAATAATATTTAACATATGCAATTTTGTTTTTCTGTCAAACTCCATTAAACTTCAAGGGAAATTTTTGAGATGACATCAAGGTATCGTGTTTACATTTGATGAATTCAGGATCAGTTGCAAATACAGCAACACTGGAACTGGAAAGAGTTAAATGTCTTATGTGTCTAATGTCTAAACTAAGATACATAAACTATGAAACTGATGACTTTATCATCTACGCAAATCATCTTTCCTTCCTATGACTGCAGAATTGGGCAACACTAAGCTCTGGGTATCAATTTGTACTCGGCAATTTACTCGCCTGAAAGAGTGATTGTTTAACCCCTCAGCACTTTTATGAAATTCAACAATGGCCTTGTAGTGTGAGGGATTAGCCAAGAGCAACACTGGCCACATTCAAATCTCCTGGCCAAAAAGGCTCCAATCACTGACAAACGGGGTTACGGAGAACTAACTTGACAATTTGTAAGAGATAACCTGTCGTATTTTCCTTCTTCCACAAGTTTTAATTTAATTCAGTAGATCTTTAAAGCTTGTATCCCTTGCTGTTTGTGAGCGTTGCCTTTATGTCCTGTTAGAGTCATGCTTTTTTCTGTCTCAGATCGTCCAAAACTGTCCCACTTTCCATAAATAATTATTCCCAGGAGGCCCGCAAGAGCCTTGGAGTCTTCATCCTTTTCCATGGCAGAGAGAAGAGATATGTGGTTGGTCTCTGATTTTCTCCCCCTCCCACCCAATTCCTCTCTATACATCTGCATTTAAAATGTAACCAAACGGGGCAACTCTGTACGTACGAATCTGATAACAACGTACATCATACACGTGGTAAAGTTGGAGCCCAATGTGAGTTATGAAATTAGTTGCGAGCAGAATTTCTTTTATCTTTTTGTAGATTTTCATCATTTGTAAACATTTACATGAACATTTTTGATATGATCTTCAACAGGGCTACCACAAGCTATCTCCAAGCTGTACCCTTCAAAGGATTTCTATCATCTCAACACTGGCTAATGCAAACATTCACATCAGTGAAATACAGTTTTAAACATGCTTACAAGCCTTTAGAGCTCACATAATAATATAATTATTACTCCTATACTTTGGCAAATAGGACTGTTATTAGTAAAGGCCTAGAACCGGATTCCCGAGTGTCCAGACTGCATGTGTTTGACAGGAATGGTCTCTCAATCCATGTGCGTGTCTCACTGTGTCTGTGTGAGGTCAACACATATAATAAACAACAATGAAATCAAGCAGGAAATGGCCGACCCAAAGCTGTAAACATCCTGTTGCTGTGACAGATACTCTCTACACGCTACTCCCAATTCACCCAGTCCAACACACCAAAAGACTCACACACACACAGACTCAGTATTAGGTATTTGGGATGCTTGTATGTAGAAATACTCACCTTCCCATTTTGGATCCTCACAAACTTATCCTCCACCTGAACCGCCAGCTTTCCTCCATCCGCACCCTCCCTGTGGACAAGAGGAGAGCGACCGGTTTTACCGCTGTCAACTTCTGTCAAGTGAAGAGAACATTAACACATGCTTCCAACTGAGAGGAGAAGATCTAAGGGACACTATCAGTATTGATCAGTGTCTCCAACTCCAAATGCAAACCGGTGGTTTTCACTTTGGATTCAGATACTGTATTATCACCCCATAGCCTTTTTCAAATTGGTTTAAAATCCTCTCTTGCTGTTGTTAATATAATTGAGAGGGTGTCCAGATAAATTTAGGCTAATTCCGTTTCACTGGAGGCCATCACATGACAGTTACAACAATGAATCTTTGTGTGCATGTGATCCATGAAATTGCCACTCAAGAGTTGTGAGTACCACTGACCAGTTTCAGATTCAAATGAAAACAGACCCTCAAAACTCTCCAGAGACTTCCTCTGATGAGAAGGCCTGGGCTGTTTCCACAAAGTCGAGAGAGTGCGCAAGTGTTGTGTGTGTGTATATAACTGGGACCGTGTGTCCTCGTATGTGTGCGAATGTGAGCTAAACAAGGTCAACTCAGCTGTGTTTGGTTCAGCAGCTGGACCAAGCACGTCTGATGCAACATATGTGAAACTAAACGCAATAACAACAAGGAGCTGAGAGATTTTAGATCTGCAGGAGCGTTAATGATGCCAAACGCTGCCTGTAGTGCAAACGCTTCGTCTCTGTGGTGGGTTCGGGGCAGACGAGGAGGCTGTTTTAATCATCAGCTCCCCCTGTGCCTCACCACGCGGGACTAATTTTGCCAACCCCAGCAGTGATGACCCAACCCAAAACCGCCAACCTTCAATCTCAGGCTCCAACCATCATGGAAGAGAGGAGTTGGGGGTGGAAAGAAGTCAACTTCATACGAAAAAGTGCTTCGATACAAAGCTACGATGAGATATTTCACAATTGGGTTGACATGTTTCTTGCACATGTGAGAGGCTGCCTGCGCTCCCAGGGGGGCCCACCGAATCCTATTGGGTCAACTAAAACAAAGAGCAACACACTTCTATGTTCGACCAAATGAGGAATGTAGCTGACGAGGCTGGTGTTAATGTTATCTCTGTCGCACAGCAGGCCCTTCTTCAAATATATAAGCAAGGAAATACATCCTTCACTTAAAAATTAGAAAAGAAAAGAGGACAGTATGAGTGTCAGAGCAAGAAATCAGAAAGGACAGATTTGCATGACAGTGAACATTATGTATAAGAAATTCTTTTGTTATGTAAAAGACCAGGAAGACTAGTTGAAAGAATCATTGTCCAGCCCTTCATAGCTTGAATAATGCTTTGTTATGGTACTGTAGTGGCCTTTAGATCAAGCACCCCTGCAAAACATCCTGCAGAAGTTCAGCGTAATTCAATGTACTACTATAGAACTTACAAGCACTATACCTCCATACCCTGAAGACCTGTTACTCAACATGTTGTAGCAATTTGCCTGTTAATGTAAAGGGGTGCTCCAGTGGAGCAAAGCAACTTTGCAACATCCTTGTGTTACTTAGCTACTTCAACAGCAGATTTTACAGCACTGTTAAATAAGGTGAACTTTTTTTTTTTTCCCTCCATAAGTGCTTCTCACTAAATGAGGGGAATCGCCTACAGTGAAATGAGCAAATGGAAATTAAGTATGTTAGATGATTATTCATCAAATGGAAAAAAAAAAAAAGAAAAAAAAACTGAAGTCAAATATGAGGAACTTTATTTCAATTTGTAGTGTAGATCAAAGACACTAGATGTCAAGCTGAGTTTAGAGAAAGTAACTATAAAATAATGTACAGGAATATTTCAATCTGATGGAGCCATATGCAGCCATACAAAACATGGAGTCATGAGTTTCAGTCATTGTCAGCATCACATGGCTTGAAGAACCGGGACAAAGGATACATATGATACTGTCAGACAGAACAGAACAAGATGATTTTTATGGCTGCAACTAACGATATTTTTCATTACTGATGAATTGATCGTCATTTTGTCTATGCAAACCACTTTCCAGAGCCCAAGGGGACATTTTGAAAAAATTGCTAGTTTTGTTCATACAAAACCCTAACGTATTTAGTTTACTATCATATAGGAGAAAATATTTTCTCCTATATGAAAGTATGTTTTTTTTCTCCACTATTTCCATGGTGAATTAGCCGGTTATTCAAAACATTAACTGACACTGATTCATCCAGGCTGCAGTCATACACAAAGCTAAACACATCACAAATAGTTTCTAATTAACTGTCTAATTATAAACCCCATTGGTTATATGGGGTTTATAATTGTTGTGTAAAGATACATAGCTGCAGTTAAGACACTTTAAACCTTATCTACCTCCTTTTTTTTTTTTTTTTGCACATTACTCAACGCCACACAAACTCGCACACACGGTGCGACTCGTCAGACAACATTACTGACAGCCACAGATGTCATTATTCACCATGTGCACCACTTGTACTAACCACTGCACAGTGGGGTTTTTTTTTTTTAGATAGCTAACCTGCTAGGAAAACGTTTATTTCTTTGTGTGTGTGTGCGTGTGTGTGTTTCGTAGAGGAAAATGGACAATAGCGCTAATACAAAAGGCAATGTGAGGGAGCATAATGTTTTGTCTGTTACTGGCAATTTCCCATGGGTGGCAACACTAGCAACAACAGTTAAGACATGAAGTTAGAAATGGAGGCAACTGCAATAAAGTAGCTCTGACAAAGTACGTTTATTAAGCCTTTTAACCGACGTTGTGTTTACCAGCAGAGGAAATAAGTTTTAGCTAACATAAGTGCTTACCTTGCGTTGAGAGGACGGACTCGAATGGCAACTTTAACGTTTGCCATGGTGCCTAGCGGAGATTTTGCGCACAACTCAGCGGCTGACCAACTCGGAGCGGCTGTAGAGCAACGTTACCCATGAGGGCATGTCGAGTCTTTCTGCTTATTAATCCGGCAAAAAAAAAAACAAACAAACAAACAAACCCCGAAGCAGGGGAGGAAACTGCGCCGCCCGCCCGCCCGCTCGCTCTTCAAGTCATCTTCGACTGGCCGGTCGCGGGTCCAACCCAACCGCCCGCCGCGTCTCTTCCAAAACTCCCAACCGAAGACTGAAACTTCCTGCCGGACAGGGAGGGAGGAGGGAGGAGGGAGGAGGGATGCTGCCGGATACTCCTCCTACTAGGGGCCGTATTCAAATCGGTTTTTGCATGTCTGTTATCATTTAAATGCCCCTCGTTCAAAGCGTTGAATTGAGGATTACACTTCGTTTTTTTGACCAATAATAATAATAATATGATTTGTATGGGAGAAAAAGTAAAGTAAAAAAATGAATAAATAAATAAATAAATAATGGACAAAAGTCATGATTAAAAATGTCCATGATAGGTCAAAATTTTTAAGATACAAAGTCACAATTATGAGATAAAAAGTCAAAGAATTACGAATTTTGTCAAAATTGTGAAATTCTGACTTTTTATCGAAATTTTCCCCTAAAGTCAAATGTTTGACAATGATTATGAAATGTTAAAACACTAAGTCAAAAAAAGACAAAAGTAAGAGATAAAATGCCAGAGCTTTGACATACTAAATCAAAATTTTAAGGTTAAAAGGTCAAATTTTGATTTGCTATGTCAAAATTAAGAGATTAAAAAGTCAAAATTTTGACAGAAAAGACAAAATTACAAGACAAAATGTCAAAAGTTCGACACACTAAGAAATAATTTGAGATAAAAGATCAAAATTACAATACAAAATGTCAATTTTGAGTTTCTAAAATAAATTCTCATTAAAAAGAACGTTGACACTCTGATTATATCAAACTTCTTTTATTAAAAAGTGAATTTTGACTTACTATGTGAAAATCGAGATAAAAGTCAAAATGATGACATAAAATGACAATTTGAACATTCTAAATAAAAATTATGAGATAAGTTTATGATAAAAATGTCAGAGCTTTGATTTACAAAGGAGAAAAAGTCACAAATTTGACTAAATCTAGCTTTTGATTTACAATGAGCATTTTGTTTTACCATGCCTAACTTTTCTTCTTTTTTTCTTTTACCGCAGAAATGAAGCCTCTGTAGTTTATGGATTGTTTTAGTGATACATTGCATCAGATCCTGGGCTTCATCATGTCTTGATTCCAGCAACACAATGTGATTTTTCTAACCATTTGTAAAACTATAAAATTTCTTAACAATGCTGACAACCAGTGTTGGAAACAAAGTACTGTAATTAAGTACAATTCTGAGGTATATGTACTTGAGTATTCCATTTTATGCTTCTGTACACTTTTACTCCTTTACCTTTCAGAGGAAAATATTTTACTTTTCACTAGTTGCTAGTTGCTTTTCAAGCAGCTTGAACTTGCTTACTCACTGATGCATCAATATTAACATTCTAATATATAATAATATATCAATCACAGGAACCAAGTACTTTTACTTTAGATGCTTTAATTACATTTTGCTGATAATGCAAATGTACTTTTTTGTACTTTCTTAAGTAAAATTTTAAATGCAGGACTTTCACTTGTAGTAGAGTATTTTTTGATCATTGTATTGGTACATCTAGTTAAGTAAAGGATGTGAGTCTTTCTTCCACCACTGATGACAACCCATGACAAACACTTAAACCAGAATAGGTCTTTATTATTATTTTATTACATTTTCAACTTTATGGCAACATAAAAATATTTCAATTTGAAAGCAGCAGAGAATACAGCGCTCATTTAACATGAACAAAAAAATCACAAATGCAGTCTTGCATTCATGAAATAAGCATGCAATTCACTAGTAGTGGCGGTCAAAGGCAGTGTGTGAAAGTGCTATACTAAAATAAAAGACAAAAGATGTTCTCCGGTGGGTCTAGAAACTAACAAAAAAAAATTAAATTTTTCAGTCAATTTTTTAGAAAAAGTCTAACATCATGCTGGTTGACCTTCGTGTGTCAAAATTAGAAATATACAGTATTTGTTGTACATTTTAATGAGCCAATGCCTTTATGGGACAGCAATGTTACTTAGTTTACATTTTCTGCTGCAAAAACGTACAAATTCCCATCTTGGGCACCCTTCTCCTGTGTTTGCTAATACACTGCTATGGTCTGGACTGTTTGAAATGCTTGATCTACTGGTATTTCCCTTTGGATACAATCGTATCTCCAGGTTTGCTTGCAGAAAGGTTCCATGGATCTAAGGAAAGAGTTGGCGTGGTCCCTAGCTACTACCACCGACTGGCAGGGCTTTCTGGCTCTCACCAGCACCTTAGCAAAAGAGCAGAGGGATTCATGAAAGCCTGCTGTCACTTAAACAGGTAAAGAACAAATGTCTGAAGCTTGCAAAGTCTGTGCAGAAGCTGACTGTGGAGCAGCTCTGATGGGCTGTGCAGAAGTAGCAAACGTAAAAATGATACACATTCAGAAGTCACCCAGAACTGTCTCTCCATTCAAAAAGACACTGAAAGATTTGACTTAAAACACTGTGGCGATCACACAAAAGATGCTTTGGGACATTTGGTAGTATTACTGTTGTCACGTAGTGCCCTCTACTGTCTGTTGGGAGACCTGCAGCATGTCCATGTGACTTTGTAACTCAGCCAGAGGCAAGGAGGGTTTAATACTCTGTGACTGCAGCTGAAATTTCTCTATCAGCTCCTGAAATGAGACAGAAATGAGAGAATAAAGTGAGCATGAAAGAGCGGAAAAGAGTCAAAGAAGGTCGAATCACAAGTAAAAGAAATACTTTCTAAGGAATGCATCATGATAAAAGCAGTGAACCCTCACCGCTGGCAAGGCCAAGTTTGTTAGCTTCTTCCAATGAGATATGACCTCTTCCTCGCTCAAGATTCCTCTGTCAACCAGCTTTCTAACCAGGAACAGGTAGTTGTTCCACTAAAACGACAAAGGAATTCTTTACAACACATTAAAGACCACAGAGTCAGTCGTCGAAAAGGTCAGATTCAACAACAAATGTCACCATAACTCTGTCGGATCACTAGAGTGCCAAATATCTGTGAAAAAGCCTTCAGAGTTTCATATGTAATTATTTTGTACACAGAAATTGCAATCATTACCTCTGCCAAGGAGGGTATGTTTTCACCTGTGTCTGTCTGTTAGTTTGTTAGTTTATTTGTCAGCAGGATTAAGTCTTTTACTCAGTTTGAAATTAGTGAAAGGTAATTTGCACATCTGTATGTATGCACATACAGCATGTGGTCAGGTACGTGAGAGGAATACCCTATAAAGATACAGATATAAAGGTAGAGGTAGTTGTAGTAGCATCATTAATAGTTCTATATCAGCAGTAGTTAACGTACCTCAGTGTCGCTGGCCTTCAGCACAGCAGTGACCATAAGGGGGGCGAACAGCAGGTGGAGGGGGGCAGAGGAGCAGCAGTCTCTCTCCCACAGCTCAGCAAGCTGCTCCAGCAGCGATCTGACAGGGGGCTCACCACCTCCGCTGCACCCCGACAGAGACAGTACCGGCAGCTCAGCAGACACTGAGCGGAAACAGACAACGGGCGCTCAGATCTGTTTCAATACAGTACATTGGCTAGACTAAGTTGCTTCCATTTCAGCAGCACAGGGCAAAATAAATAACAAATAAGATTGATTGTGAAGCTGTGGCACTTAAGGAAATGAACCAGTTTACACTTTAACAATTAACACATGTCATAAAGAGATTGTTTTCCTGTAATTAAGAGTTTATCATTCAAAGCCTGGACTCTTACCCATTTTGCAGGCCAGTAAGACAGTAGAGTTCAGAAGCATCTGCTCTGACACCACAGTTGAAAACTAAGTGAAGAGATAAGAGGAACAAAAGTATGTATGAAGTGAGTATGAACAAAAATCAGTAAATCCAGCACAAGTGTTGTTTTCTTGCACTTGTGTGTCTCATGTACTTTTCTGCAGGTCAGTGTGTCTCCCACTCTCTGTAGCAGTGTTTTGAGCTGAGAGTCGGTTGGCAGCTCCTCATCAGTCCTGGGGCCTACTGCGATGCTCAACAGCTCCTACATAAAAAAAAAAACAAAAACAAAAACAGTAACAGACAGAAATCTTTCACTTTTACTTAAATGAGAAGTAAGGTTGGAGTTCATATTTCACATAACCTATCAAGATAATTGAAAATCCAACACCAAACCTCATTAAGAAAAAATGAATTTTAACCAAATAGTCTGTTTTTGCTGAATACGAACTTAAACTGGGAAATTCCTTGCAATTGCCCTTCAGTTGTAGCAACTACAACATATCATCAAATGAAATAGTGATAAACAAAAATCACAACAATTACCCCAATACCTTAGTAAAATGCTAAAATATCCTGTAACGCAAACCTACCTTCATCTCAATGAGAATGTCTGATGGCAGCGGAGCCCTGTGTTTGCAATGTGGAGGGCAGGAGAACACTCGCTCACTTCCTTGTTTTCTCTTGGGAGTAGTCGACTGCTCCTGGGTGACCAAATCAACAACATGCCGCTCCACCTCCCCCAAGGCTGCAGCCACCGGGCTACCCAGAGCCTTCATCACACGATCATATCTGCTCTTCCACTCTCGCCTTATGAGCGCTGACGGTGAGAAGACAGAATGGAAATTTTCCATGGATGGGGAAACTTAAGTCACAGCACTGGCTTCTTTCTTTTTTCATCTACAATGGAAATATGTTCTTTAACATGACTCAGGCAGCACTAAGAGCTTTACGTTTCAGCTCTTTTAAAGATCATACCAGTATATTTGCATGTTTCACTAAATATCATGTATCCTTAAATAGTTTTAGTGAGAAGTAAAACAGAAGTCACTATTTAATCCCTCTAGTACAATAAGCCTGCAAAAATCTTTTTTTTTTCCTTTGGTCACTTTCTTATCAAATTCAGTGTTCCTGCTATCAGTCACGGCAGGCCAGGGCAATCACTGGCCTCATGTTCCCTTACATAGAAAAGACTCCGAATCAAATTTGGGGAACAGAGAGCACTGGCATCCGATTTTGCACATTGGTATAAGCAGATATCCTAAGTCGATGTATTGGAATCAGGAGAAAAAAAATTGGACCCGTGCCTCCCTGCAGTTAAGTTGCGTGACATACAGTACATGATTCATCACACTGGTTATTACAGTATATCTAACTTCAAATTATAAACTACATTTTGGAAAAGAAATAACAAGCAAACATGGACTCTATACAATTCTCAAGGACGTTTCATTTTTCTAATATCGGACTGAAAGGAATGAGATAAACATGGCAGACTGAAGTAGAAGGTAAGCAAAAACACTCTGTGTTGGAAAATAGTTGGAATCAATGTAAAGTGTACATCATAGGTATTTAACAGGGTAAAAAAAATGCAAAGACACAGGTATGGTGCTTTAACTAGCTACCTGTAATGTTGGCCGAGAGCCAGCTACAGGCTTTTTCTGTTGCAAGACGTATGGTGATGTTTTCAGATGTGGTCAGGACCTGCAGAGAGATAGTGAGTCGTAAACATGGGAGCAGCCCACAGGTTCCTACTGTGTTTTCTTTTTCCTGTTATAGATAAAAATAGACTCGAAAAAAAAGGTTTGGTTTGCTCTGTAACTTAATATGTGAGAATTGTTTTTTCGGCAGGACATCATGTCATCAGTTTGCCTTGGGGATTTTCACAGGACTTACAGCAGGGGAGGTCTCCTCAGGAAGCAGCATTCTTATGGCTTCAGGACTCTTCTCACAACAAAATCTGAAAATCACATAAGACAGAGATTGCCGTGAAGAAAAGATTACCCACCAGAAGTGAAATACCTACGATGTGTTACCTAAAAATAAACAATCTTTTTCCAACCATCAAATGGCCTTTCAAGTCTACAAATCTATGGACTTGGACAAAGACAGTTATGCTCGCTGCTTGTAAAAGAGGGTTTTGTACCTCGTGGCTCTTGCCAGGGCCTCCAATCCCGCATCACACAGCTGAGCACAGATGGAGTCATTCAGTTTTGAAGGATTTGAGTTTGGCAGCTCCAATCCATCTCTTAGCATCTTCTCTCCTCTCTCCACCAACTCATTCACTAATGTAGCCCTGAAGAAAATCCCAAAATAAACGTTAACAGACAAGTACACATGTGCGTGACAAAAATCAAATACATAATCTACAGTTCAGTTTTTAGTGATGCTGAAAATAAGAATTTTGGTACTCATGTCAATAAAATACATCTACACCGGGTGGTGGATTCACATCAGCCCCCACCTAAATGCTGATAAATTTGGACTGTATATAGGTCACTAGCCTCTTAGGTAGGAAACCAACCAAAGTTGCAGGCTGATTACCGGCTACTCTGAAAGTCCTTTTCAATTCTAAAAACTAATTGGGTGGAAGGCTGGTCAAAGTAAAATAAAAATAAAAAAACTGTAAAAGATGCAGCTGATTTACAAATGTATGACTTGGAAAATTTCTAAGTCTGCTTATGTAAAGTGCTCAGGCCCAACAACAACCCCCCGCCTCCAGATCTGTGATACTAACTTCATATGCTTGACGCCATTGGATCCAATTCTCTCAGCTACAAACTCCACAGTGCGACGCAACGATGGAGGCTGGTTGTGAAAGAAGGCTTGCTCGAGGTCCACCTGTCACATTTGAGTGATTGGTTTAAATACGCTCACACAGGCAATCCATTGATGTCATCTCAAATTTCTTTTTACAACCTCTCCAGTTGTAGAAAGAAATTTTTTTACAACCCACCTGTAGTTTCTGCTGCGACCTGTTGGCACTTGGCGTATCCCTGAGCTCAGCAGAAGTGGGAGTAATCTTGCGGATAATTCCTCCACTTTTGGCTGTGCTTCCAGACACAAAGGCAGCTAGGAGCTTACGAAACTCACCTGGACCGATAGAAAAAAGCAAGGAACATCAATCCACAGCTTAAACAAGTGCATGTTACTTCGTGGCCCATTTGTTGTGAACATATATAGACCAAATGCCATCTAAGCTCTCCAGCTCCCAATTAACAGCATTTTACCTCTTCTACAGAGAACACTGTAACACCACTGCTACAAATATACATGTAAAAAAATGTAAAAATGTGCCCGTAATCCTCAAAAGATTAAGAAATTTCCACTCACCAAGAAATGGACAACATGTATAGAGAAGCTGCTGATCCACAAGGGAAATGCAGTCCTGAAAATAACAAGAGAATCTTCAGTATGATTGAAACAACAGCAGTGAGCATTTTATACACAAACATCCATAAAAAAATATTTTACTTACAAGTCCTGCACCACTTGTGTTGCTGTCCTCCAGTTTAGTGACCTCAGTGAACTGACTGGTGAAGAAAATGTCCTCAGGAATCACTGGGATCTACACAAGTTAAACACAACCAGTTCAAGTACATGTATCTGTTGTGTAAAAGTAAAAAAAAGTAATATGATTCTGAGAAAAATGCAAAAGTGAGCTCTGTAGGTTTTTAAACTGCAACCAATCATATTCTACTACTCACTTTATGCTATAATAGATAAAAACAAATAATATCTACAAGTTTTGTCTCACCTGGAAAAGCCATCCTAATACAGACACCATTAGTAGCTTGTTCAGGTAACACATGTCTTCGCATCTGCCCAGCAGCATTCTCCTACAAGCGCACAAAAGTCATATTTAACCTAACTTTCCAAGAATCGCAACTGGAGGTCAAACATCAACGAAAGCACAGAAGAAAGTGTCTGTTTGCTGTTTTGTAAATACTTGTTTAGGGTTTTTTTCTTTATCAGTCTCAGAAATGTTTTCAGATTCAAATTTATTTTCTGCAAAAATACCACTAAGAACCATTAATAGCGAATGTTGTGATACATTACGTGAGTCTATTTGAGCAATAGTTTATATTTTTTATTGATACTTAACAGGTAAATAAACAAACACTATTGAAGCAAAGACTACGCATGGAAACATATTATTTTAAAAAAAATATTTAGTATTTAAAAATTATTAGTTGCACTTTAGAAATTATTTTCCAATTTACTGTGGCAATCTTATGTACTGGATTTCTTATGAGTTTATTAGACATTTTACAATGGCGCTGACTATGACTTGGCCAATCAAAGCTGCAAATATTTAACTAATAATTTTTTCCAACAAATGTTGAAGGTGTTCATGCGGACGATTCAAAGATGGAGACAGACCTGTACAGGAGAAGCAGTGTGCCTAACGCAGTCCTGTAGCAGAGCAGCAGAGGACTGATAAAGTCCAACATGGAGAGGAACTCCACAAGCCAGGGGACAGTCAGAATGGTGCGCCTCCTTTTCATGCTGTTACTCAACACGGCACACACATCTAGCACCGGAACACTCTGAGGGGCCGAGAGGAGAAGGTTTTTTTAATAAAGTTAAAGGCCTGGCAGAAAATATGCCAGGTCTCGACTACAAAGAGGAACATTTTAGAGTTTCCTTAATGAGATAAAACTCACTCATCTAGACGACAATAATCCTTTAGCTTGGCATGTACCTGGTCTATCTGAAACAGGCCTCGATGAATTCCCTCATTACGTCCTAAATATTCACTGTTTTTTCCTCACCTTGCTGCGCAGGGCTATAGCTGCCTCCTGAATCTCTCTGGATGGTCTCTCGGATGTTTGGTAAGGTAGGAAAGAAATAAATCCAAGAAACTTAGCCAGAAGACGAGCGAGGAGCAGCACTGAGGTGAACCGCTGCTTCTCATCCTGTTCGGGACGAACAGCATGTCAGTCAGATTATGCTTTTCAAAATCTGGCATGTTTGTAATTATACAGACTGTCCATGCTGAAATCTACTGCCTACTGTTTGAAATAAAAAAAATTAAAAAAAAATAAACTCGTTATAAAAGTAGCTTGATCCAAACTGACATGGCACTTGAAACAATCAATTATATCTCTCTCTCTGATTCTGATGTTATACCTGCTGCTCCATGTCCCCATCTCCCTCCTCCTCTCCCTCCCCAGTGGAAGCAGGGGGGCTCAGGATGAACACCTCATCCAGCTGGAGGAGCTGCTGACACAGGCTGTCCTGCAGGTGCTGGTTCAGCTGGCAGCTGGTACACAGTATGTAAGACATGTTAGATCACGGAACAAAAGTCAAGGAAAATTGTTTAATTTGGATCAAAAAGGACATCGGCCAAATGAAAACGACTAGCTCAGAAAGTCAACTTACTGCCTTACTGCTGAAAATTAAGCCCATAATGAGTTTACACCTCCATGCAATTTTTGACCATTGCTTATATGAATATATATGATAAATGTGGGGTAAATGACATATTTTAAAATAATTAAAACTTTCTTGAAACTTGAGGTTGGACCCAAACCAGCCTGTCCGGTTTATTAGCTCTGAATCAAATTCAATCTGTCCTGAGAAAATGTTATATTATAATGATATAGTTCAGCAGAGTAACTGCTGGCATTTGCTTGGACGTATTTATCTCACCAGCTAGCTGTCTGTAGGAAGTCTCTGAAGAACTCCTGGTACCCAGGGAAGGATGGAGGAGGACAGGGACTGACAACTCCATGAGGCTGTATGAGACGCTCCTCAAGACGCTTCAGACGCCCCAAGCTGTCAGCTCCCAGCATACCTAGCAGGTCAGTGTCAGGGGTATCCCCAGGAGAGCTGTTCACACGGGGGCCTTTACACATCTAAGAAGATATTTTTATGGATTTGGGACCTTCCAGTTATACAAAGTACAGTATGTTGAGGGGAAGGGAAGATAAAGAAGAAAACTGCTGGGGTGTTTGTATTCTTATATATTATTTTTATCAGGGTGTATGTTATCACTTTAGACATTTGATGTAGATAAAATTACTTTAAAAAGATCCATCATGTAAATGTGGATGAGGTGCCACAGTCTACCTGAACAAGCTGCTTCAGGAACAGACGGGCAAAATGGGAATGATTTCCTGCTGAGGTCAGTTGACTCATCATTCCTCTAAAAAAAAAAAAAAGACGATGGGACAATGAAAGGCATGGAGCAAAAGCAGATCAGATAAATGGATTACATAGAAACAATTTCTGCATTGTTAAATTACACCTGGTCCATAAGCTAATAAGAAAAAAAAAATTCCTTGGACTTGCCTTATCCTACTCCCTAAAGCAGCATCAAAGTTCCATCCTTGTTCACTGTGAAAGTCCTCCCATTCTCTCAGCACCTCATAAAAAATATCTCTGAAAAACAAGCAAAAATATCAAATGCAAAAGTGTAACTGATGGTGTCTAACTCAGCAGTTACTTAAAGTGCTTAAAGTGCCAGTTGATAACCATAAAAAATCCAAGTCTGGTAGTATTACCCCATCTGCTACACACTTAATCTGTCATAAAAGCAGTTTTTACTGGACATAAGAAGTAACTGTGATATACCTTTGTTTTTTAAAGGTGTGGAAGGCCTTGTCACTACCAAAATTGGACCTGTTGTCCGTAGCAGGACGAAACGGGACTGAGTGGACGAAAGTGGAAACTGATGGAGAAAGCTGGAGCAGAAAAGGAAGAACACAAAAAAAACCATCAACCTAACAAATAGTACAGAACAGCTTTAAGTTGTGTGAAATTTTTAAAGACAGATTATGAACACCTTTAGTGTGGAGCAAACAAGGATTCTAATAACATAAGCCAACTGCATGTTCAATGTATTTATTAAACCATGATAAAACTATCTATTAAAAAGATATAAATAGCGTCTTAAAAAAACACCATGGAGTACTGGGACCAAGATAAGAATTTATACAATAACACTTAGACTAGTCAAAAAAGTACAAGTGGTTTACCTTTGCTGTGCTTCTGTCCTGGGCTTGAGTGAGACGTTCCCTGAGATCTGGAGAGAAAGACGACACCCTCTCGTTCTCTGCCAGCAGACGCAATGTACACTTGTCCAAATGAGCTACCAACCTTACAGGTGACAAAAGAAGATGCTTATGAATCAACTCAGAGATCAACTGCAGGAGCAATGTCACTTAGTTAGGGAAAGACTGTGAACTGATATAGTCCTGTTAGTGAACAGGAGAGAACTGAGGAAAACTGTGACACGAGAAAATTAGCAGACTCACTGAAACTGATTCTCCAGAACCTTTACTGCAAAATATACACAGTTGTGTACTTGTCTTAGGTAACATCTCTCCAGAACATCTGAAAATACGAAAAAAGAGGATCAATTTCAATTCAAACAAAAGTTGAAAAACCACATTATTTTGAAGTTATGGGACTAAAGTGAAATAAAAATTAATTACACACCTGAATTTACAGCACACAAGCTTCCCTGTTCATCATCATCATGAGTGTGAGGGGACCGAGACGTTAGCAACTGCATCACAAAGAAAAGCTCCAGGAAAATGTTTGGCACTAGGTTTTCTGTAAGAAATGAAAACACAAACACAGTCATTTCCATCATCTTTGGAGTTTTAATAGATTTAAAATCACCTAAAATTATTTTATTTGCAGGTATTTATATGGCGTTACATTTTTTTTTAAATACATGGTGTATTCATTTCCAAAGAATGTTAATTCTAAAATGATTTCTTGTCATGTTTTAGGTCTGACTTCTTAATAATTAATTTTGTGTCATTTATTTTTGCTTTACTGTCTGTAAATGTCTAATTGTCTTAAGATTTGAAAATTAAATGTAAAAGTACTCTTTTTGTTATCTTCCAGTTACTTTTGATTAGCACAATTACAACACCTTGTGGCCATTTACCAGAAATGCAGGTACAATACAGCTCTACCAGGAGATCCAGTTCCAAGGAGAAGGTGACTTTGGATGGTTCAGGACAAGGTGTCTGCAGGTCAGGTGTGACTTTAGATCCCGTCCTAAGCCCTGACTTGGTGGGGGTGCAAGGGTCCAGAGAGGATGGCACAGGAGAGCCCGCCTGCTGGGCACGCTTTGTCCTAAAAACAAGAAATTCCTGATCATGAAAGAGCAGAGACAAACTAAAGCGAAGACTAAGTGATGCTGCAGTCGGACCAAAACATCAAAAGTTGTTAACAATAATGATGGTAAAATAAAGAAATGAGACATTGTGATATATATATATATATGTAGAAATCTGTAAAGCTTAGCAATATCACAATGAGTTTATAGATTATTAATTACAAAGTCTAGTTTACATTTCCACAACTCCCTGTAGAATACAGTAAGGCACTACCACATTTATAATGCAGAATGGAAAACAGTACAAGGCGTTTAGAACTGACCAGGTGAAAAGAAGAAACAAACGTATCTGTGTCACTCTTTCCTCCACTACTTCATACTAGAGTAAGAGACCAACTTTTGTGTCAGAGAGAGTAGAGTCATTCTGCATGGACACTTACTTCTCCCTCTTAAGTAGTTCCCTCTCTTCCTGCAAGCTCAGAGGACTGCCCACTGCCATCGACCCGTGGAGCGCCTCTGCCCCCGACGGGGGGCTAGAGGGCTTCCTGAATGGGGTGGAGGTGAAGCAGGTCTTTGGTTTGGAGTGTGGGCGCTCTGCACTGACCGGTGTTGGGTTTATTCTTCTAGATGGTTTGGATGCCCTGAAGGAAAATGTAAACTGTTAGACAAATCCGAAAAATTGATGGTGGAGTCAGAGTAGACTTTTGACTGAGAGTTGCGAGAACTCACACTGGTGAAACCGGTGATGAACCAACAGGAGGGAAATCCTCCAAGTTGTTGAAGTTGAGCTGCCCTACAGATGGAGGTGAAACCTGCTCGCTTATCCTACTGTACCCTCCTCCTCCTCCTCCTCCTCTACCGGACCTCCTACCCCCACTGTCACACCGTCCATTCTCATCACTGTGATGTCCTCCACGACCTCCTCCGTGTCTTCCTTGTCCAGCCATGCCACCACCGCTCCTCTTGCGACCCTTCTGTGACTGGAGGTTGGGGCTGTTCTGGGGGTCCGGGGGTGAAACCATGTAGTCCCCCAGACTGATCCTCTGGCCAGGCCGGCGCTCGGAGCCTGAGGGCCTGTTGGCGGGGCTCCATATTGTACTAAAGGAGGGGCTGCTGAAGGCGCTGACCCCGCTCAGACAGTGGGACTCTGACGGACCAGCAGCATCCTGCTCAGTTCCGGGGGAAACAGATGTGGCCGGAGAAAACAGCTGGACCCGACTGGCACTCCGTGAACCAGCTCCACTGCCAGCAGACCTGCAACTCCTCCTGTCAGTGAAGCCTTGGGACTGTGCAGCAGGCCTGGGACGGCTGGGGGTCTTGGCCGGTGTGGCAGGGCCATTGGTTAGTGCTTGACTGCTCTGCTCTCTCAAGAAGTTTAAAAGAAAAGGGACAAATTCTTGTTTGTGAACTGTCACCCCGAGTTTACCGAATGACAGCTTGTCGCAGTCCTGTTGAAAAAAGAAACATAACTGTTGGAAAACGGATTGCTACAAATGAGGCGTTTAAGAAGCTGAAATAGCACAAACGATCAACGCAGTGTAATCCATGATGAGGCAAAGATGGAGAGTAGCTAGGTCAATAAATGTTTTTCTGGACAGCTTCAGGACATTTCTACAGAAAATAACCAGTTGACCTTGCTAACAACGCGCTGGCTAACATCTGCTAAACTGCACAGCCATCTTCGGACGGTAACAATAATAACAGACGCAAGCAACAGTGGTGAATTATGATCGGTTTTAACGCGAAACGTTCTCTTGACTGGAAGGAAGCCTTTGGTCTGGAGTCCATACCATCCAGGGTGCATTAGCTCGCTAGCCCAGCAGCTAAAAGTTTTGTTTACACTCACTCGTGAGCCATGTCATCTCCCAAAAACACGCCATACAAAGGGCAAGCGCGCATCGCGTGTCTCGCCCATTCGGCTCGGAATTACTTCAGACTTACCTCCAGATTTTTCAGCCAGTCTACGACCGTATTAATATCCGCTTTCTTCGACAGAAGAGATTCCAAAAGAGCCGCCATCCTGCCCGGGAGCTGCGCGGCTGCGGGACTGAAAAGGAGGGGGGCGGGGTCAGCGTCTGCGTAGGCACGTAGTGCGAGTGACGTGCACCGACCACGTGCGCGGCTGGCAGCAGGCGGCAGCCCTCCCGCGTCGCCCTGCTACCTACACCCACGAGCGCCACTGGCAAGGTCGCTCGTTTCCTAGCGGGGGGGGGGGCGCTGCCTCTTCAGCACTTACAGAAAAATACTCCATTGTTGTCTGAAGCCTGATAACTGCTCCCTTCCCCTCTCCTCCCGCCTGAAGCTGTCGAACCGCTCTGCGAGGCGCAGCAGAGGGGATGCCGAGGTTGTGCTCTCGGGGGGTTGCTTCGTCCTCGCAGGTGGGGCCGAGAGCAGTCACATTAACCTCCCCCAAAGAATAATCAGCCCTCCACCTCTCTCGACTGTGTGTGATCCAGGTCAAAGCTGTCTCGTGATTTCGAAATAGACATTTTGGTGACAGGTACTTTGCACTGTGGATCAGAGTAGTGTTAACTGAATCAAAGAATGAAGTGTTTCTATGGAAAAGCTGCATGAATGTTAAATGTGAAAAAGAAGTTTAAAAAAAAAAATGCATTTATGAAACATTTGAGAAAGATCAAACTGGTGAAGATAAAAAAAAATCGGTTTGTTGCCAAATCTGACAATAAATTCGGAACATGAGAGAGGGCCTGTGAAATTGTCTTCTGGGTCCGATCTGGCCCTGGGGCCAGTAGTTTGAGACCCCTGATTTAGAGAAATATTTAAGTCATTTAGCTTACACCATACAATTAAGCAGTAAAACCTTTCCAAACTTTGACTTTGATCTCTTCGCTCCAAAAGGTATGAATAATTTCATGATACTGTTGGGTAATTTCAACATGCATAGATAAAAAATCTGTTGTTTGGATTATCTCATTGCAAGGATTAACCTGAAGAAGTCACCTTTAAAACGGCCGAGAGAGTCTGAAACACATGGAAATTGTACTGCCAAAGATCATATGAAGTCTCTTTAGCTTTTAATTAAAAAAAAAAAAGTTTATTTTTTGTTTTATGTTTTGCAGTATTTTGGATGTATCTGATGTATTTATTTTAAATCGGATATTTAATTTCCCCAACTTTTGGTAAATCTGTAATGTCTCATTGATACAAATTGGTTTTGTTAATAAATATAAAAAAAAAAAAACCTGGAAGTCCAGTGCATTATTAAATACACACACAATTGCATATAATTATAATTTTTGTGTCCTCATCTGGTGCCCAACACAGTTCAGGATTAAAAACAGGAACCTTTCACACCATTCTGTCTGCATGCGGAATGAGTATTTTATTTATAACCAGTTTATAAAAATAAAATACAAAATAATTTTAAAACAAAAAAGAAAAAAAAAACACTGTACAAGGCATTGATATGATACAAATGATAGAATAAACATAAATAATTACAGTTATATACAATGCAAAACTCCCACTTGTTACATTCTTTCCTTGAGACTGTACAGTTACATTTCAAAACCAAGACATACATTACAACACAAAAAATATCAACCATTAAAAAATCCCAACAACTGAAGTCAAAATGATGGATGGGCAAATTAGCAAATGTCACAATAAATAATTTCTGTCAAGTATTTATAAGTTATAAACAAGTAATCCGATGTTATGACATGAGAAGTGTACCAGTGCACACCAAAGCTTTCGTCCTACCTTTCAAAATAAAAGAAAACAGCTGGGTTTGTTCTCATTGGCCTATGGGTATCCGTAACCACAAATACCGGCAAGCTACAATAAATATGACACCTTCGACAGCAGGCCACTTTAAAAAGTGGCCAAGAAAATCTCATCTGAAAGGTAACACTAGTAGTACAACTACACACCACATATGTGCAATAATAATAATAAAAAAAGCATGAGAAGAAATCTGATTATCTGTAAAACCAGCAGCACTGTTTAGTGTCTGTTCTTCCCTTTCAGTGAAGCTTGTTAGCATATAAGTTATGGTTTTCCAATAATGATTTTATTTAAATAATTATTTGAATATTTTACAGGTATATATTAAAAGTCTGCACAACATCGTTCTGAACTTTGACAGCTTGAAATATCTTGAAATCTGTTAGCCTGAAATAAGGAGTTGAAAGAGGCTTGAATTCAAAGATTGGCTGCTGGCGACATGTAGAAATTGCACGCCCCTGTTTGAGAGCATACATTTATCACACGAACAAGCCCACCGTGAACACCGCAACCCGAAATGCTTCCATTTCCACCGGTCAATCGATAAATGGCCCACGCACTCTCACGGAAAAGCGGGGGGCTCTCCAGTAGAAGCGGCGCTTTGTAAGCACAAGAGTCTGACAGCACTGACTTCGGTGGTGACACACCGAGCACGCTGACGGGGCATGGCAGCACGTGCAGTTTACAGACAGGAGATAAGTGGCAGGAAGGCTTGGCTTGGCCCTAATGGTGGAATGATCTCCAAAACAGACAAGGCTCAGTCATCCCTCGCTGTGCACAGAGGGGCAGAGAAGAGACATTAAGGCAGCTGACTGACTGAACGCTGTCTGCCTTCAGGATGAGTCATCATAGCTGCTCTGTGAGGCTAGCGTAGGTACTTGCGAGATCTGCGTGAGTCAAACCAAACCGCACATTTTATATCTACAAAGCAACGTGCCCATTCGACCTCTATACACTCCCGTAGTTATAATATCTCAAATCAAACCACATCTGCAAAAATTTGTCAAAATATTTGGCAATGGGATTTTCCTCTTGGTTCATACGTGCAGCCATGTCTTATAGAGGCTGCCATTAATCTTTCAACTTGTACGTTTTTCCTACGATACAAATGCTCGAAACACAGCGAAGTCTGTTCTCCTCTCTTTTTTTCTGGTAATCCATTTGTGCATCATGTCCTAAGCTAGTTGCACTGATAAAAATACAGCATCATTATCCAGCAACACAATCATCCCAAGTCAGTGTAGGAAGCGCAGAAAACTAGTGTCATACATCAGGTGGGAGGAGGAAAATGAGAAAAATTAAACAATTTAAATTTGCTCACCCAACAGGTAATGGATACCCTGTTGGGTTAAAAATCTTCACAAGATGAATGCCCTGCAATGGGAAGGGCAATGCAGCTTTTTACTCAGTAGTTGATTCCGATTTTTTTTTTTTCTTTTCTGCCTTTTCTCTGTCGAGCATGCAAAGAGTAGCAGTGGAGGGAAGCTGGAGTTATTTTACAGTATCTTACAAGCAGAGGAGTGGGAAGAGGTTGCGGAGGAGAGTTTCAGTGAGGAACCCTGACTAAATTAAACACAAACAAATACTCTGAGTCCTTTGCCTTGTGCACAAACGCACCGTATGTCATTATATAAAAAGACATTCTCCGGCGCAGGAGGAACAAAACAGAAAAAAGAAAACATTCTCCATCATTTTGGTGTGAGAAATATATGTACATATGGCCTCCATTTTCAGTAACATTTGACAAAATGTTGTTTGAGGTCTGAAATTCACATTTGTTCAAAGTTTTATCTCAAACGCTGACCTGGTACATACAGGCCAGCTAAAGCGGGTTTCAATCGAAATATTTCCTTTAGTCATTACAAATAACAGCTACTCTTTCCCCAAGTAAACTGCTGCTCAAATCGTGTTCGATTTACAAACAATTGTGTTGCTACCTTTTCTACATAAAAAGAATACTGGTGAAAAGGGTCGTCTTCTAACCGGTGGCACAAGTCTGTTTTTTGGCTCTTTTTTTTTTTTTTTTCTAATTACAGACACACCAGTGTGAATCCTCAAGCTGCCCAAAGTGCCAAGGCACATGCTGAGACAAAGATCCGCATCCGAACATTACTCATCGGTAGTGTACCTTGTGTTCAATAAACTTGCTACTGCTACCACAACTACTACTACTGGAAACACGTGTTCCACGAATGCCTTCAGCTCTAAAAGGAGTTCCACTATTCTAACCTGTAATTCCTTCAAATTCCCTCATAGCAACACAGTAGGCACAAAGAGGTGTGTGTCCTCACGCACTTTACATGATTGATTGTATAGCGGATCACTACGGAGTAATCCCTTCGATTAAACGTTTAAAACTAATCCGAGTGACAGAAAACCACACATCCACGATCACACACAAGAGGGTAGGAGTCATAAGCATAGCTAAGCATCAAAATAAATATCTCAATAAATACAACTATACACAAATTCTGGCTTTATGCATTCACACATAGCATAAATTAAATATTATACCCTTCCTGAAGTCAGATAACTGAGTCAACCCCAGGCCAATATTTCATTGAACTGTGATATTCCATCAGTGCATCAATACTGGGGATAAATAAGTTACTATATATTATGGTGCAGGATGGTTTAAAATTGAATAAGCAGAAAACGGATTTATTTACGTGCCCACAGGCTAAACTAACTATCGATTTATGTATTATAGAACGTCCTGCATTGGGAAAGAACTGTTTAATTTTGCAGCTTCACTATTTTGCTCTACAACATTTCTAACAAATATAAAATGAGGACCCTGACATGTTGATATAGTTTGTCTGATAAATGATCATAAAGGGGCACTCCAACAATTTTACATATGAAGTTCAGTTTACTCATATTGAGGAGCCAGGGGAATGTAAGGAGAAGCATTTTTGGAGCTTATCAGACTAAAAGTCAGGCCACCTCAGCCTCTGCTGCACAGATTTTGACCATTCTTTCTCAAATCTAACTCTAGCAGGTCCCACAACCTTTTGGAAATTCATTACTAAAATCGCTGGAGCACCCTTTTAAAGCCGGGCACATAAATGAATGACAAACCCTGTGTGCAAATCGAAGAAATGAAGAGAATAGCGGGAAGCGACGAGACAATGGCAAGGTTAAGACTGACAGCAAAAAACAGGGAAACAAGATTTTTTTTTTTTCTAATCATAGAGGAAGACTCAGGTGACTGGTGTCTACTCTATCATAGTATGAGTCTTCCCATCCTCTGCTGTGGCAGCGCAACCTGGTGGGCAACTATCTGCTCAGCTTGCTGGAGCACTTGCCCTCTCTGCTGCAGCCTTTTCCCCTGGACAGGTGGAAGGGGCCGGTGCGTGCCTGCCGGCTGCAGCAGGTCTCCTGGTGGTGGGGGTAGAAGCGGCGGGGAGGCGGCGAGCCGGAGAAGCTGGGAGGCGAGCGGCTGCGGCCAAGGCAGCCCCCTCCCCCGGCGCCACGGTGCTCGTGGCGGGAGGGCGAGGAGCTGACGGAGCGCTGCAGGGAGGAGGAGCTGCGTGGCGAGGCGCTGGAGCTGCGGTGGTGGTGCGGCGAGCTCGTCAGGCTGCAGATGCCCATCCTGGAGCCGGCGTGCTGGGCTGAGGAGCGGTGTTGGAGGGGGGAGCCACGGGAGCCATGCACCAGCTGAGCAAGGCATGTCAGGAGGTCCGAGTCACTGGTACTGCCAGCTCGGATGCGGTAACGCCTCAGCCTAAGTGGGTACAAAAAGCAGGGCAGAGTCGGAATTACATGTCCAGTCATATATTTTAAAACAAACCAGGAAACAGTGGGATAAATAATATTTCTTGTCGAGAGTTAGATGAGACTTCATGCACCTTCTTTCATGATGTTCATAATAAATACTTTGAGAACAATAATGGGTGGGTTCATTAT
This sequence comes from Xiphias gladius, assembly GCF_016859285.1. Lineage (NCBI taxonomy): Eukaryota > Metazoa > Chordata > Actinopteri > Istiophoriformes > Xiphiidae > Xiphias > Xiphias gladius. The sequence goes on from NC_053409.1 coordinate 19,687,807, forward strand.
TGGAGGCAGATGAGCAAATTACCTGCCCTCCACTGTGGGGCGGCAAGGTGGCTTTCCAGGGGGCGGGCGCGGTAGGAATTGGGCAGCCAGCTGCTCAGCAGAAGAGGCTGAATGAACAGGGCGAGGGATCCTACTCTTGCGCGACAGAGGGCTGGAGGAGGAGGAGAGGGATGGAGCATCGTCTCCCTGGCGGTCAGAACGGGAGCCCATAAGAGAGTCCTCGTCCTGGGAGCGGTCAGAGGTGGAGGACAGCGGGTCCCTTGCAAGGGAGGCCATTGTGGGGCCACGCCTATCAGAGAGGGACGGCGAGGCAGTGGGAGAGGGGACCGGGCCCTGGTGGTTGGCTTTCTTCTGCAGGAGTTTCTCCTTGGCAGAACCAGGAGGGGGGAGCTCCAGCAGGCTGGAGGGCTCCAGGACTGGGATGCGACTTTGCCTGCGGCTTGGGTCCCTGCGGGGGGCAGCCAGGGAGGAGGAGCCTGGGCTGCTAGTCTGATCTTGGGCCGGGTTCACCTTTCCACTCTCCTCACCTCTTAGCTGAGGCTCTGTGGCGCAGGGAATAGGGCCAGAATAATTTTCAGGGTCTTTCAGCTTGGGGAAAGCGCCATTACTTAAATCCCTTTGGCCAGCAATGTGAGGCGAGAAGTGGCCATTGGCAAAAACAGGACTGCGAGGGGAGCGAGGAGAGCAGGGCGAGCGCGGAGGAGGCGAGCGAGGAGAACGGGGGGAGAGCGGGGAAGACACACGGCTTGGCACAGGGCTTTGAACTTTGGTGTGACTGTCTCCATTGGCCAGCATCTCTGCCAGGGGGTCTGGATGGGTCGGCATATGGTCCCGGGGGGAGGTGATGTCCACTGTGCGCTCCTGGACCTGGTGAGTTTCAGTCTCAGCTTCAACACGCCTCTCCAGCAGGAGGCACTGTGGAGCACTGTCCGATCCTGACTGGGAGGACAGCCCAGAGGGACGCTGAGCTGTCAACTGAAGGGGAGGGGGAGGTGAGGACATGGGAGGGAAGAGAAAGACACGTACGTGTTATTTAAAAAATAACCACACTAAAACATTGGAATAATAATCTAATTGTAAAAAGGCCTGTTGCTGATAGACTACAACATGTTGAGTTGTGCTGTAGTTCTGTAGCAAGAGCCTGATGCAGATGTGTGAAAAGAGAAGAATTTTACAATATGGGGTAAATAAATGATGATTAGTTTGGCAATAGCATGCAATACCATAGCTACCATTATCAGACCGAAACACACAAGTGCTATGGCAGTGTCAGTCAAGCTGTGAGTACTAAACCGGCAAGTAGGACAGGAAACGTTCACGCAACTTCGCAGGGGGCTTCAGCGAAGAGAGAGTGAGGAACAAATACAGGGAGAGAGAGAGAAAGAGAAAGATAGAGAGGACAAAGACGATCTGAAACAAAAGAGATCATGCAACCTGTAGTCATGACTCGACATTCCAAACACACATGCCACAAACAGACAAACACACACCCCTATTCAGATCACAAGAACACATGTCCAGACACAAGGACACATCTGACCCATGCTCTGCCTGGCCTGCACAATACCCTTCATGGTCTCTGGAGAGAGCTGCCTGACAACGACACAATAAGCAAACCAACTGAACAAAGAAGCCAAAACAAGCAACTTAAACAAAAAAGAAAATGAAAGAACAAAAATGTTGACAGCCAGTGTGGTGCTACTGACGTAGAGGAAGCTGAATGGAGGTCTGTTTGTAGCGTGATGGGCTCATCACCTGCTGAAGCTGGGCACGTGTGATGCGAATGACAGAGGGAAACTTGGCGTTGGCAGCACCCGCCGGGATGGCAGGAAGCTTCCTACGACTGGGCGAGCGGGTGCCGGGGGCAGGGTTTGGTGGTAGAGGAAGGGAGGCATGGCAGGAGGAGGAAGAAGAGGGGCGCTCCTGCTGCTGCTGGTCGGCAGACTGGCTGCGCCTCATGCCCGGTGGGTGGCGCAGGTGCAGCGGGTCCGACAAGGTGGTCAGGAGGGTGTGAGGGCTGGGAGAGCGCAGTGGGATGGGGCTGGATGTCCGGACCGCGACTTCCTCAGGCAGGGACGGAGGAGAGGTGGGGAGCTAAGAGAGGGGAAGGAGAGAAGTGGGAGGTAGAGAGAGGAGGGGTTGTGAGATTGGTGAGGGAGTGAAAAGATGGAGGAAATACGGTGGGAATTACTGTGAGGCGGGTCTAGCAGGTTGAACCAGTGGGGAGCACGACGCAGAGCTTTGTTTTACAGGTAAAGTGACGGGAGGATCATAGAGATAAGTCTGTGGATGATTTTAGGCTAACAAAAGAAGGAGGAGGCGAGGAAGGTAGTTCTTGGGAAGGCAGTGTACATTTTCCTCTTGGAAGTAGTAGTTCTGGTTGTAGGAGAGAGTGACGGGACAGTTATTCCTCTCGTAGTGAAAAAAGCACATCTGCAATTTCAGTAAAAGCAGTTTATGTTGAACCCGTAGATTGAGCAGGATTTTGGAACTCGACTCAGTGGGCTAGTGGAAGGTAATGAAAAGCAAAGGAGCAAAAAAGTAATTTAAACTGAGCAAACCAAAGTATGTTTTGGAAAGAAATCATTACATTTGTAAAGTAAAGAAAACCAACCAAAAACACTGCAAATGTCTCCAAATAAGATAAAATTGTGCACGACATCAAAAGCAAATCAAAGCGCATTTCAAAGCCATAAGCTCTCCTTTTCCTCATGCTGCTGTGTCACAAATATCTTCTAGTGACAGATATACACAAGTGAAGAAGCAAACAAACATAAAGCAGGAACATTTAGCTTCAAACTACAGCAAGGTGCAGCTGGCAGAACTCTGATTGTTGTATGATATTAGCATTAAAGTTCTATAGCCAGAACTCTGACTCTGTGCAGCTTTTTAACTTTGTAAAATGCTGAATACAGTCAGTATCATGTATGCCATGTTGTGAGATGGCCTTCAAATAAAAGGGCTTACCTGAGTGAGAACTCCCTCAGCCAGAGCTTCAGCTGGGCTGGTTGGAGTGACGGGAGGCAGAGCCCCTACGGGGCCTACACTAAGCTCCAACTTGTCCACTTTTGCACTTCCCTTGGAGGAAGACATGCTTTCTTGTTTAGCTTTGCCAGAGCTAGGGCCTGGGTTGCCCTTTTCCCATCTGGGAGACTTTTCCGCAGGCTGGAGCACCTCCGGCTCCTCTTCCTCTTCTGAGGGGCTGGTGGTAGCCTTGGCTCCTGGGGAGCCACTCGGCCGCTCCACCATTACCCACTCCCTTGAGTCAATGTCCTGCCTCCCAGAGCTCAAATTGAGGGCCACAAAGCCCCCGCTGCTGGCTGCCCCCTCTCCCTGCTCCAGAGATCCAGGGGATGCTGGCTTAGGTGAACCACCACCAGACAGGAACTCCTCATCATAGTGCCAGACCCTATCGGGACGCTCCCCGGCAGGTACAGTTTGACCCTGAGTTACTGGGATGATTGCAGCTCCGTTAGCCTCCTTCTCCTGATGTGGGGAGCCAGGCTGCTGCTTCGCTGAGCTGAACAGAGACAAGAAAGATACAAACAATCAAGGAAATTTTTGAAAAAAAAAAAAAAGTTCAAAAACTGATTTTAATATAGATAGAGTGGTTACTTGATAGACCTACCAGGCCTCCAGGAAGCGGTCTGGACTGGGCTTGGACTCTAGGGCAAGCCTCCTCTCCAGCTCAAAGCTGTGGATGTTGCGGAGCTTCCTCAGCAGAGGGCCGTCACGGTCTGAACCCATCACCTCAGACTGCAGTTTGACTGGGGAACCCAGACTTGGCCCAGCGTAGGGGCTCTGGTTTCCTTGGTTGCCCTGGTTGTTGCTGTGCTCCTCCTCCATCGCCACCTGTGGGAGCCAGTATGTTTTTGTAACATATTTACCAAAGAAATAGTTGACTTTCCCCCGAGGTACCGACTCCCTTGACAGCACCCAAGGTTATGAAACCCCCATTTTACATGTTAGTTTGTGTGTTCACATGTAGTCTACCTTCCAGACAGCCGTCCTGATGCGGTTACGATTGCGGTCCAGCTCCTCCCAGACATCAGCCTCCTGGTTGCGTTGCGGATGGAGGGGAGAGCCAGGCAGGCGCTCAGGAACAGGGTTGTTCTCCACGTCGCTGAGCTGCTCATCCTGCAAAACCTCGTCCGTGTTTTCCCTCAGCAGGTCGCCCGGTATCAGGGAGGCATTCGCCATGCTGGGACAACAAAAAGTACGCACATTATTTCATATTTGAGGCTATAAAAAAGGTGGAGTTAGGTAATTTAATTAAGAAAATATAAAACCTATAAAAAAAAAAAATTTCTCAAGCGCTATGATGTTTAATAAAAAAAAAAAATTAAAAATCACTCCTGAATTAACTTAACATACCCCATATGTGCCGGGGTGAGGCGGGTGTGGTGTTGTGGTGTTGTGGCACTGGCACTGATTGTCAAGGTGCCATCTGTGCCAGTCCGCTCCCAGTCATAGGGGTCATTCTCCACTACATTGTAGGTTTTCATGCTGTTGTCAAACACTGACATCAGCAACTGTAACAAGACAACAATACACAATTATCCTTTTTGTGATTATTTTTTTAAACACTTGTTGTACCTCAAGACAGGCACATCTTGGGGTGCTCTCTTGTGTGTATCCGATTTACCAGACCTTTACCAGACCTTTCTAGGTCATGTACTGCACACTTCGCTTTGTTTTAAAATATAAAACAAAGCGAAGTGTGTAATATAACATTACATTATCAGTTGCTGAAACCAGCACTTCTATGTAGTCAGAAAAACCTCCACTCTTTATTAAGCCCAAATTAGTCCCCTGTGCCACCTGGTAGTCAGGCTTGGTGAAGTAGTCCAGGCTGGAGATGTGGTCCAAAAACACATTGAACTCTGCCGGCAGATGTTTGAGCATCAGACGATGGTCGTAAGTCTCCTTCAGCTTCCCGACATGTTCCTGGGAAAGAACAAACACACACACACACCTGTCACATCTCATCACTCAAAGCTACCTGGACAGGGCAGGTTAGTTTCAAGAAAGGACAACAATTACTGGTTGTCCTTACTTTGTCCTTGATCTTCCTCCATGGCAACTGACCGACCAGAAACTCCACCAGCATGTAGAAGAGGGACCAAAGGTCATCATGACGACCCATCTCCTGCAGAATTACACCAAGTTTGAGTTAACGTGAAACGATAATATGTGATCATTGACAAGTCATGGCAAAAAAAAGAGAAAGTTGTGGCGTATAGCACACAAATAGACACTTGTGGGGCAGCGTCACAGATTACATAAGAGCTCTAACACGGGGTGCTAGCACAGATACTGACCTTGTTCTTGTGTGCATTGACAGATGCATAGCGGACTGTTCCCCTGAACCCTGCCACTGGACGGGGCTGACAAACAAAGACAGATACAGCCATCAAATGCTAACACAGAAATAATCTAACATGTGTATGCTTAAATCGAAACCAGATCTGCAGAACTTCAGCAGAATTTCAGTCACAAATAAACACAAAAATACGAAGAAGCTGCTTATTTATTTTTTTTACCTTTCTTAATCTAACTTTTAACCCTAACCCTTGACTGGTATTTTTAACAATATTAGATTACGTTAAACCGACAACAGTTTTTTTTTATTGGCCACTAAAGTGCAGTGCGACAAGCTGTAAACGCAACTTTGCCATGTTATCATCTTGTAAAATTTGTTACAGCTAACAATTATTTATCTGCACATCCAGCAAACATGGAGCAGCATTAGCATTCATTTAGAGTCTGCTTTTTGGTCACCCAAAAAAAACCTAGGCCCAATATTCTCTCTCTTTGTAGCTCTAGTTTGGTCTCTACCAATACCTCAGAAATATATCTGGCTCTTTAGATGCTTAATGCGCCATTATGTTCAAGAGCTAGTCACTAACTTTGTCGGTCTGCCATTCGGCGGTGGGCATGTGTCGTACGGTAAGTTTTTTTTCAAGAGCTTTCATGCTGAAAATAGTTGGCTGCTGCAGATGAGTGAACCAAAACAGTAAAGTTGCAGGCCATAAAAACAAAACAGTAAGCTGAAAGACTCTAAAGAACTCCGTAGAGCTGAGGGGAACTGCAGAGTTGGGAGATCATTCTCTGTGCTTTCATCAACACAAGGGACATCTTTCATGTCAGACACTTCAGTTGTTATTATAAAAATATTCATAACTGCAGCTTTAAACTCATTATATATTCAGTAACAGAGGACGGCACTTACAGGTCGGACCTCCTGGCAAGAGTTGGTGAACTGGCGAGCTAAACCAAAGTCCAGCATGTAGCAGGTGCGACAGGTACTGGGAAAACGACCCATGGCGAAATTGGACTGAAGCGGAGAAGGAGGGAGGTAAGGAGGCAAATTTCAAAAGAAAACTAAAATTGAGAAGGTGTGAAATGGAACTGCAATAATATTTAATGCGTATTTACATTCATGGAAATTCAAAGGAATAAATGTTTTCCTATGATAGAATGTAATTTAATACAGCAGCTAAGAAGACAGACGATATTTACATTAACTCATACTGAGCCAATTTACTGTAAGTGTAACAATTAAAAAAGCAAAATACTAAATCAGCAACAATACAAGCAGCCAATAATGAAAAGTGCAAGGGTCCAAAACACTTCCCAGACAACATAAATAAAAATATTCCCCGGTGCCTAGAATATATTAAAGGAACTAAAGTGCTAGGTAATGACATAAGAGCCAAGCAGAAAAATATGCTCTGCTGCAGCCAGCGTCCCGTGACTCACCGGTTTGATGTCACGATGCAGGAAGCCGACAGAGTGGATGCTCTCTATGGCTTCCAGGATCTGGCGACCGAGACGCAGGGTGGTGCTGATGCTGAATGTACCCCGGGTCATACTCCTCCTCAGGTCAGCCAGGTTACGACCCTGAGAGACCACGTACACGCTCAAAATCTCTGACTTATATAGTCTAGTTTTCTTTTGTTTCAACACAGAATATGTAGAAAAAACATTCATCCAAAAAAATTAGAATAAAATCACTAATAAAAGGTTTTACTGACTGAAATGTTAGACAGTGGTGACGGCCAAATGTGTTGAGTGGACACAAAGCCAGCCAACAGTGAGAAAAAATACAAATACAGCTGCACTGATCATCTACAATGAAACGTATGGTGCGGTCGGGAGTCGATGCAGTACACCATGCCTGTGGGTATGGGTGTATAAATCACAGCAGACCGCACTTTCAAAACACTTAAAGCCTATCTATCATCAAGTGCAGGGAATGAATTTGTGAATTTGTTGGGATGACTTGGGTATTCCAGCCTCGTGGGCTGCATAGAATAATTGAAACTAATTTGATGCCTCTGTAGCTCACAGCAGGCGACATCGTATGTGAACGGCCTGCCGTAGTGCTGCCTGAATGTCTACACTGAGAGTATAGTTGCCATAATTGCTTCTTTCGGCTTGATGCTCTGTTCTATGCTCTGTTTCATATATTTGGAGACTTACAAGTGAACCTTACCCTTACACACCTGGCTTAGTGAAATGTATGTCAGTAGCTAAATTATTCATGTTATTTATTTAATGTTAACATGGTTTCTTGTAACCAGCTTCTACACAGGCATGCTGTCCCCCGCTGTCCCCAGTGCAAAGTCAAGTCAAGTTCAGAGCGATGACTCAAGATGATTTGACACAGGACTGCATTAAAGTGACAATTACAGCATAATTGGAAATACTAAACCATAGTTTAACAGTATAACAACTACAACTAAGGACGCATTTAGTTGCTTATGAACTAAACCTTTCATTTGTAAGAGGAATAATGTATTATTACATCATCTAATTGCATAATCTCACTTTAATCTGTTGCAAGACTATATAACTTTTAAATGATGTAATAATACATAATTTTACTAATACATTTAATAATGATAATTTAATGATACATTATTTGTATCTTCTATTTTTCTTCTATTTTACTCTTTCAAAATCCTATCTATATGTGTACTTTTATACCCGTGTTTCTTTATGCAGTCTAAATGCCTTTAATGTCTTATGTAAAGCACTTTGAATTACCTTGTTGTTTAAAGTCGCTATACCAAAAAACTTGTCTTGTTGATTAGTTTGCTGATTAATAATTTAGTTTATAATGATTTTAATTTTTGTGGCCATCAACATTTTTCAGAGCCCTAACTTTTAAATTGCTTGATTATCTTTTTTTTTTAATGGCTAACTGTCTAAACATTCATTCTATTCAATTTCCCATCATATAAAAAAGAGAAAAGTAGGAAATTCTCATTTGAGAAGCTGATATCGGAAAACTATTAATGATTTTTGACTAATCAATTATTCCGCTAAATAGTTTGAGCACAAGTTTGATGTGTCACACTGCGCTTGGAAAATCAGCTAAAAGTTAGTGTCTATGAGCCGCGTTTAGACCAACCTGAAGCTCCATCACCACGTAGTTAAAGCGGTCATTGCGACCACATCCCACAAAGCGACACACGTGGTCTTTACCTAGGAAACAGAAGAGGAAAAGACAGCATGAAAAGAAAAGATGAGGGCACTTCAGAGTCACCTTACGTCAGCTGCATCGTTTGATCGTAAGATGCAAGCTGCTGTATGAGCACATATGAGGAAACGTCATCATATTCATGTGGGTTCATGTTTCGCTGCCCTTCCCTCTCCAAGCACTAAAGCTCTCAGCCTTCCCATCACCAGGTTCCCTGTACGACCACCCTGCTGATTTATAGGCCATAGCGCACAACACCGTGTCTACACACGTGCATGAATGCCATGTGTGTTTGTGCATGTGTGTGCGAGTGACTGTGTGTGCATGCCCTGGTCTGGAAGGACATTGCTGCAATGGCAGCTTGACTGTGGCCACACCCCAAAGCCCTTCAGCACATAGTGAGCGCAAACAGTTACACTAACAAAACCTCCATGTAAAAAACACTGCTTTTTAAAATTCCTATTTTTACCAACCTCTTATACGATAAATCAAAATAATTCAACTAAAGGTTCCAAATCGCAAACAAAACAAGCTATTATTAGTTCGATATGACCCATTAGTCTTCTTTAGGTGCCATGGGATGATGTTTGCTCTTCACAGCTGGGCGGGTCAGCAGGGTATGGGGGGGGGCTGGAGTTCAGCCCATCTCAAGTTACATGCTGGTTCCTTTAGAAAGCAACAGAACCATGATGCCCCAGGCCGCAGCCATTAGACAGCAAACATGATCCCAGCCCATCAATTTTCCCCTCAGGAGGTTAGAAAGAAAAAAGGCACAGTGGTTAAAAGGTAGAAGGAAGAGGGGAGGGAAAACAACAACAGAGAAAGGAGTAAAACTACCCCCCCCTCCAAGGAGCTCTCTTGTGTTGATTGTGTTTATCTGCTGTGAGAGATTGGGAGCGTCCCTGCACACAAATATACGCTTCCTCTCATACGAGCACTCTGTCACCTCTGTTACTGTCATCTGAAACTTTTACATTAAAAGGTACCAAGATGTAAACCCCCATTACGACACAAGATGTGAAATGCAGAATGATTTATCTGCTGTTCCTGCCGAACGACCGTGTGTTTTGCACTGCAGACACTGAAGCAAACTGTGCTGAACCCTGGGCCAAATTGTGTTTTCAGATGAGTCAGAAGAGCTATATCTGGTCTCAGAGAGAAATTATTCTACCCTGCTATTGATGTGCACCGGCTATCCCTGCATTTTCTATAATCGCAACATTGCCTGGACTAGCCTGCTTCCTCTCATAATTTTCATTCTTATTAATCTAAGAGAAATTATTGACAGAAATGTTTCACTGGTTTTCCTTCCAAGAATGCTAATGATACATGGAGTATCCTCTTTTGGGGCAACTCAATAGCTCACCGTGCCACGGAGTATCAATCACTTCCAGAAATGTAATCAAATCCACTGAATCCATCTCGACTCACCCTGGAGCTTCTTGAGCACGGCGACCTCCATCTTCAGCACCTGTTTGGGCTGCTGGGCCGACTCCACCTTCAGCGCCACGCTGACCCGGGTCAGCAGGTCCAACGCCTCGTAGATCTCGCCAAACCCCCCACCCCCGATCTTCTTCACCTAGAACAAGATGATGAAATACCTCATATTTAAAAAAAATACATTTACAGACTGTATGTGTACATGGACAGTGAGACATACATAAAACGTGGGAAGATTGACAAGTGAAAATTGTTTGCTCCCTCCTCTGGGAGGTCAGGGGGTCAAGGTCAGCAACAAATCCGCTTCCATTGCGTTGGTGGGGACTCTTCAGCCAAGGAGCAAGCTTTTCGCAATGAAACCTGGCACTGTCTTTCAGTTTGGTATTAAGAAATGTATTTTCTCCCTTAGCTTTACAGTACAGTTTTGGTGAGGTTTGATAGCAGCACCAACATACAGTGAAATCACTCAGACCCCCTTCATTTAAGCACTGCCACCATGGCAATGTGGGCACAAAGGAGAAAACGCAAATTAAAACTGCGATATCAACATGATATTGATTTCAGCACTGTGCCTATGAATATGTAATGCTCTGTAACCACTCTGCCCACGGGATACTAGCACAATGCAGGAGTGTCACAGACTCCTAGAACTATTAAAAGGTTATACAAATGTGAACATGCAATGTACGCATTGGCATATTATATTCTTGTCTTTTCAGTCATTCGAAAAAGAACACTTTATTAAAAAGGGGACTCAGGTACAACGCACCGCTGTGTCACGTATACTGCTGATATAAAACTAAGTGTCTACAGCCATGCTAGTGGCTCTTTGTGGCTGTACTTGGGCAGAGCAGGTCTTTGAGCTAAATCCTACCATCGGCGTGCTAACGTGCTCACAATGACAACACGCTGCTGTTAAGCAGGCGTAACGTTTACCGTGCTCCTCAAAACCTCAAAGGCATCGTCCTACCTTCAGAGCATTCTGTCAGTAAAATGGTGCAACAAGTCCAAACTCATCGCGAGGGTCTAAGGATCAGAACTAGTCAATCTGCGTTCATTTAAATAGACCGTCCCCGGGCAGCAAGTGGACGGGGAAGTTGAATGGGATCAATGAGTTCCTGCATGTGTGAAATCTGGAAAAACTCTTGTACTTTCCGATTAGGATTGGGGATAATACTGAAATATTGAAAAAGGCTACTTTAACAAGATTTTTTTTACAAGATTCTGGTACAGAGGCATGTTGGAATATTTTTCACGTTCTACGATAGTGTATTTTATTTTGTGATATATAATAAAACGGTCAGTATTTATGAAACTTCCTTTTCTGGTTGCCTGCAGGAATTTATGTGTGCGAGGTAATTAGCTCACTTGTTTTTAACCAAGCTCTGCTCTTTATTTCACTCTTTCTAATTTCCCCCAACAGTTCTACCTACTCATTGTCAACGCTCAGTACTATTTGAGCTTTAATTTCCCCTAAGCTCCCATGTGTCCTTCACTGTCCTCCATGCACACACAGTGAGTCTTGTGTCGCACGAAGAGCTAAAGTCGTGGGATTAGCTGCAGCATTCTTATGTAACTCGGCTCCTTGGAAGACGGGAAGTGGCGCCAGGCTGCCAGTTAGGAATAACAGCTTCACATGGCACTCAGGCTGGCACAGCAGTGAGAGACATGGGACCTCAGGGAACACTGCAACTGCTGCCTATAGCACACTGCACTGCCACAAATAACTATACAGGCTATTTTTGGATCTCCCATGCCGCAGCAGTGCTACCTGGACAGAGAGACACGACCCCAAACTGTCCAAGCCACAGGTGACATACTTTAGAGGAGAAGACGAGGACTCACAGGCAGGGCAGGGCATTGTTCGATGAACAAAGAGTTTTTTTGTTTGCGGGACAGCGGGGTGAGCTAGGGACAGGCAGTGACGGGGCTCGACAAACACACTGCCCATTGTCGGTGAATAAAACGTCACTTACCACTTTCCATCGTTCCTTGACCAGGGAGAGCACACTTAGGATGTCAGCCTGCTCCGCTCCCCCGCTCATCCCGTCTGTGGACCAGGGACGCTGTCCTCACTTCTTCCCCCTCGACCAGCAGCCTTAGACTGGGCCGGGCATTTGGGCCTTAATGGAGACCCAGACAGAAGTCCAAGAGAGACAAAAAAAAAAAAAAACTGTCAGAAACTGATGGGAAAATGAAGTTGAATTCTGGTTATTTTGGAAAATCTGCACAAAATGACAACTTCACCAGCCTGAGCTAAGGTTCTTGGCTGTTTCAGGAGGTTTCATAGTGTCGAATATGCTAGAGGCCTTTTTTTTTTGGGCCTGGTTGAATTGCATGTGAAAGTCTGAAAGTCTCCCCAGTTGAGAGACAAAGATAAACCCCTGGCTTAATGTCTGGAGCTTTCTGATACTCGACCATCACTGCAGCTGCCACACCTGCTGCCAGCAGCTGTCTTTCTAAACAAATACACCCCACCAACTCACAGGCAAGAGCCCTGCATCTTAAATTACAAAAGGCTTCATCTTGGTATCATTTTTCCCAGCCGTTTATCTTTTGTATACGAAAGCCAAGTAGCAGACATTGTAAATTAAGCACTATAAGTCTCATCATATATAATGAGACTGTTTAATCTGCCTAATTTTGCATTAGAATGACTCACTCTTCAGCTCTGGTTGTGTAATGCGGCAGTCAAAAAAATAAAGCATAATTTTGACCAACTGTACCATAAGTTCTGTATAAATACATTGATGTTCATTACATTAAACTGCATAAACTTTTATTCTTAATTCAAGGCAACATAAATACGTATCACAATAACTCCATATCATCACAATATCATCATATGATCTCTTAAGTGAGACTACATTGGAATCCCAGATGTTTGCACAACCCAAAGTTAATATTCACAGATGTAAATGGTTTTTAGGTATGCTAGTGATCTGGCACTAGCTTCTGTCCTACCACTTCACAAATACAGTCCCGGACCACCTTCTTAAATGTATAAGATGCCTAAAGATAAATTGGTACCCCTTACGAAAGGTTTGCAAGTTGGTCTACTAATGGCTTTATTAATGGTGAATAAATCATTTAATAATGCTTTATATATCAGTTATAGGCCATTGATTAGAATTAATTAGTTGGGATGCCAGCTTGTGAAAAATCCCTCTGGCTTTTGTTTTTATCCTTTCACTTTGGTAATAATAAATTATTATTACATACAGTTTAAATCACTTGGCGGCTACACACTTTCAACGAAGGCTGCAGTCTGCAGTTTAGGGCTGCAACTTATTATCACTTTTATCATCGAAAAATCTGCCGATATTTTCAATGGAGTGATTAACCGCTTGGCCTATATAATGCCCCACAACAGTGAAAAATGCCCATCATGATTTCCCAGACCCAAGTTGACATATTTCAATTGCTCATTCTGTCCAAACAACTGTTCTAATACAAAGACATTCAGTTTACTACCAGTGACTAAGTCTAAGAAAATACCTGCCGATTTGAGAAACTGACACCAGTGGATTTTTGGCATTTTTGCTTAAAACCAGGCTTAAACAAGTAATCAATTATCAAATCTGTTGACGATTAACTTTCTTTCGATCCACTAATTCATTAATCACGATATCACTTCAGCTATACGTATTGATCATTTGTTAATTTTGTGAATTCTGGTCCAGATTCTCCGCAGGCTTTTCCAGAAGGTGAATGAATTAAACAACTAAAAAGAAAAGTGTCCCCACTGGAGGATAAACACTTGCCAGATGAATTTTTGCTCAACGGAAACCCAAAAAGTATTCTTATGTAGGGCATATAACTGATTAATAAAGCATTACTAAATGATTTATTAACCATTAATAAAAGCCATTTGTTACAACATTCAAACCCTTGACGAAAACAGACTTATTAGATAGTGGTACTGATAAATCTATTGCCATGTAGCACAAAAATCCTTTAAATAAATAAAAAAAAGGCTGTCTGTACAACAAGGATCAATTGGAGGTTTCCCTCTAAAAGCTGTATCTATGCTCCAGCGTTATACAACATCCGTGTCATAGATAAGCATTCCTCCGGGGAACACACGCTGGCAACTTCCTCTAGACGGGCTTCAAACACTCAAAGCAAACCCGACTTCGAGTCGTCATTCTGCACGCGGCGCGCAGGCACCTACGGTTATGCAACGAGCCTTCATAACACTATTTTGTTACAGGGCATGATCCCGACGTCGAGAGGGCAATCAATCCCATCATGTACCAGGATGAGGTTGGGAGATGGAAGAGGGCAGAGCGTGGTTAGACTAGATAACAGCGAAATGATGAGCATGAAATGTGACCCGGGCTGAAGACTGAAGAAGAGTAAGGTGGCCTCGGTGCAGCAGCACTGCTCCAAACAAACAGATGACACGGCTAGACGAGATGATTCAGAATAATAAATCTCTCCTTAAGGCATACTATTACTATAATGGACTTTCAACTGCATTCAGTTTGTATGTAGTTACTATTTATTACCATTGCCTATTCTAATTTATTCCTGAAGGACTGACATTAACATGATTATATTGTTTATCAATTTATTATTAACATTTCATTACAGTTTCACTTATCTGTTTCATTGATCTACCGAGTGAGTTTTATCTCCCTGAATTAGGAAACATTTAGTAATGTTGTGCTACTGTACAGTATATACACACCGAATAAAATGTTAATATAGATTTTGTATTAAGCTGTAGACATTAATCCTTTTTATTAACTCATATTTAGCATTATTGGAGATAAACACAAAAAAAAACACCCTAAAATAGTTTAGAGCTGAACCAATTGGTTTATTAATCAATTAGTCGATCGACAGAAAATTAATCAGAAAGTATTTTGATAATGGTCTGAGTCATTTGTGAACAGTTGCTGTTTTCAGCTTCTCAGACGTGCATTTGATGCTGTTTCTTTGTCATATCTGATAGCAAACTGAATGTCTTTGCATTCTGGGCTCTTGGTCCAACTTGTGGACGTCAACTTGTGCCCTGGGAAAATCTAACAGGCGTTCTGCAGAGTTTTCTGACATTTAATGGACTAAATGATCAGTCGAGAAAGCAGTGGGCAGATTAATCGATAACAGATAAAAACATTAAGCCCTGGTTTATATTTTCATTAATAACACATAATAAGAACATATTCTATATGCCAGGTCACTTTATTGAACTGTTTCATAGGTGTGCCATGTGAGTTTTGTTCCCTATTTTTCCCTTTATTTTCTTCCCTGTAAAACTTTTTGTAACTTTTTAAATCACTATATACATACAGTGAAATAATATTATTATCGTGCAGTTTCAGATCATGAGGCATTCAGTGTTTCATTAGCCAGTATAGCATTATAATAGATAAAGAGAAAAAAATCACAAAATCAGTAATTTCCTTTAGAATCTAATGAAGATTGCTTACAAGTGAACAAGACTAAGAGTCTACAGCCATACTAGAAAACTCTGTTAGGCTACTTAGGTACTGCAGCGCTATGAGCTAAATTAAACGTCAAATGCCAACTGATGTTTAGTAGGTATAATGTTTACCATGGCCACAGTTTAGTGCATTAGTATGATGTAATTTGCTAATGACCAGTAAACACAAAGTGCAGATGAGGCTGATGGGAGTGTTTAGTTTTGCAGGTGTTTGGCATATAAACCAAAGTACGGGGCAATTTACAGCTACATTTCTAACCTTATGGTGGTGCCAGATAAAAAGTCAGGGGATCACCAAAGTCATTAGGTTTAATCCTCTGGGGTCAGCGAGCGTCTGCACAAAATGTCACAGCAATCCATCAAATAGTCGTCGAGTCATTTCAATCTGGACCAAAGCCGTGGACCGACCGACACCGCCATCCCCAGAGCCACAAAAATCCCGGACAAGTTACACGTCTGCATCTTTCTTTTCTGCTCACTTCAAAATGGAAACACAAACTGTAAGGAGACAGGCGGATCCGAAGTTGGACTGAATCATGCTTTTGACCTTGCTTTGTGCCAACACCTCTCCATAAATCTACCGGCCAAAGCTGAACCTCTAATAGTCTCTTTTTGCCGACAATCTCTGTCAATGTCAGGCCCTAAAACCTGTATTTATTTTCCTCATGTGTTGGATCTTAGGGTCTGCAAATCTTCGGAGGCGCGGGGAAAGCAAGCCAGAGCTGTCTTTTGGAAACCTCAGTTGAATTTTTGATAAAAATCCTTACTGGTGAGGATGCAAAAACACAGAGCCCGCCATCAAAACCCACAGAAGAAACATGCCGTACAAAAGGCTTTTAACCTTGGGGGATAAGCAACTCACTGCGAACACCGTGATTAAATAACCTCAGCTTTGAATCCTGTGTCAGAGCTTCAAGGTCACCCATTTCTCTGCTGTTTTCCCTCAACGAAAACAGTTTTCCTGTCACATCTGACCCAGCACGCATGAGACACCCTTTATGAGCACAGTAGGACAAGTAAGTCATTTGTTCAGGATTAATCCGAGGGAGAGACTACTGCTGTTTGCCACGTTCAACTCCTACGGCCCAGGAGGGTAAAGCATAATGCTTCTGACAGAAAACTGGAGGATACAGAAGAGAGGATGGGTGTTTGGGGAGGCGTGGGTTCCCTAATCTAACTTATACTTTCAGCTCAAAGAGTGTGGAAGTGTCTGAGTCACCTTCTGGTCCCCGAAAAACAGCCCCGAGTGGGTCAGTATATCAGGGCAGACGCCGGGCTGCTGCCTACCAGTCGCACTGCACGTGACGACCTTTGGCCACCTCTCCAACACACACAGACTCAAAACACAACATACCGCATGCGCGCGCACACACACACCTATGCACAAGCAAGGCCGCCTCACACTGTGACTAATCTCACACCTCACAGAGAGGCACGGCTGTTCTTCCTCCTCCTCCCGTTCCTCCTCCTCCTCCTCTTCCTCCATGCAAATCACCATCAACGAAGAAAGGAAGCGAAAACCAGCCTCTGGACAAAAAAAAAAAAAAATGAAACCGGTCTATGAAACGCCAGCTCGTGTCCCGTCATGAATCACGCTTCCTGACCCCGGCATCTCCATGGCGACGATGGTGCAGTGCCATTTTTGTTTGCTGACTGCAGCCTGTCGTCGCCTCTGCCCTTTCGGTTCGGCTGGAAGCTGCGAGGCTACGGCTACATAAGGCATCATGAAATGTCAACGAGTGGTCCTACCACAGAGGACTCCTCTTGCGCCTCGTCCTGAAGCTAAATTCTGGAGAAGCTTTGACAGTAAATATTGACAAAAAAAAGCAGATAAGCTCCGACCCTAAACGCCATCGACGCGTGGATGTGCCATAACACTTGGCTCCGAGTGAGGATAACTGGACTGAAAATCTAAAATCTGCTTGATTTTCTGTCTAATCCGAGCGAGGCCTGGTTCAGTAGCAGGGCAGGGAGACTTGTCGGGCCGCTGCTGGACGAAATGAGTGTCTGGTCTGACAGCCGGAGAGGAGCCAGCATGGGGAGGCCCTCCACACTCTGGTTCCTTTCAAGTCACAGCATGGATGCAGGCGATCCAGGCTGAAGAAACAGCGAGGGATGAGACCCAGAAGTGTGTGTTCATGTGGCAGAATAGCTCCACTGAAGCCTCTGCTGTCAGGGATTCATTCACCCTGAAGAGCAGTGACTACTTTCAATTAACAGTTTCTCAAAGCCTTCAGTTTAGGAGCGATTTGTGCAAAACAGAGTTTGACAAATGTAAAAAAATAAATAAAATTTAAAAAAAAACAAAACCTACCACAAATACCTCTGCTAGGCTACGGTTGTTTGCAATGGGATGGGACAGGTAGCGAGCTGCAGCAAACATTAATCGTATCCACCAGCTATCCTTCCCTGCAGTGGACTGACTGGCTTTGCTGTGGAAGCTGTTGCATAGCGAGCTGGTTGCCACAGCAGATTTACTCGGGCGCGTCCACGCACATTGGCCGTCCACAGGCCACGCGAGCTCGTCCTGCCTGGCGTGGAGGAGGTTGCACTGTTGGCTCCGACAACATGCGGGATAACAAACTCCACGCACGCAGCTGCACGCAAAGAAAGGAGGGGAGGTGGGGGGTTGTTTAGGGTGGATAACCGGAGGGGCTAAGCGTGAGGCACGGCCTCCGGATTCTGGATCCTTACCTCGGGTCTTTGCTGCCAACGCTTGATCCGAAGAAGAGCCGGGTGTGGTTACAAAAAATCCTCTACGTTCGGAGGCGGCGGGGACGACGTGGAGCGGAATCCCATAGCGAGAGAACCGTCCATGGGAGGAGGCGGAGGCGGTCGCTGGCGCTGGTTTGGAGATAAACAAGCGGAGGGAGGGGAAATATGTCTGAGTGTGGTCGTCCCTTTTCTCCTTCTGCCTGTCACCTCGGCATCTCCGACGGTCGCTGCGGATCCGTGACGCCACGACTCCGCGATGATCAGCAGCCTTTCCTGCGCGCGCGGCCCCGATTCAATCGCCCCTCGCAACAGCTCGGGCGCGCGCACCGGGGTCTTTAAAGCTCGTTCGCGGTTTGTCGGCGGGTGCGCGCCGCAGACCGCGCTGCCAGATTTGACTGGCGAAGAGTAGACCAATCCGAAGAACCCGTCCATTCCTCCCAAAAGTAGCTCAAATGTCATTTTCTTGTAGGAGAGTTTTTTTTCTCTTCTTTTTTTTTGTCCATCGTAAATGAATTAAACGTTAAAAGAACTCACTTATATTAACAGATAACACAACCTTTACAAGAAACAGAAAACATAGTATAGGGACGAATTCAGCGAGTTACGCTGTTGAGTCCCTTTTTAAACCTATATTGGTTTATATTTTTGGAAAATTAACAACGCCGAATACGCTATTAGCAGTCCCTGTTTTCTATTTACCATTGGAGGTACTGACAACTGGCAATGAAATACTTTGATACCGAAGAAAAATTAAAAACGATGATGATTCTCAGGCGAGTTCTGCAGTTAAAAGTGGGGTGTCTTTTTTTCTATGATTTCTAAGTGGGTTTATGGAAGTTAATTTGCAAGGACACCGGAGATAACAGTGTCCTCGGAAACTATTAGCCACACTGAATCTAAAATATGTGTATCACACCTGTGTGTTAAGATTTGGCTGAGTTATGATGATTTTACACACAAATTGTTGCAATCGGGCTGGATTGCCACCGCCACTGCAACTACAACAATAACAAACTTCCTGTTGTTTTTAGATCACCTGCGTGCACCTGTCCCGCTGTCACCTCACACAGCCTAACATTTCATATGGGGAAACCGCAAGGAAGAAGAAACCCAAATTATAACAACAGGCACAAATACACATTTTTTACCCATCTGGCAGCACCGCCTGCATACTGCAAACAGTGACCAAATCAGTGTTTGTGTTTGTTTGTTTGTTGTTGTTGTTGTTGTTTTATCTGTAACATTTTGTCAAATATTATAATACATTCACGTTGCACAATGACAAACCTAAATGTTTTAAATATCAAATTAAGATAAAGTCACCTGTGTAGTTGTAGTTTATTAGATGGTGATGATGATGTGAGGAGGATTTAGGAGACTCCGCTGACACCGTCTTGATTGCATATAAAGGTTTATTACAAAGAAGTACAGCGTCAAGTCAAGCATCTGCAGATCTGCTCGTGAGAGGGTGTGAAGCCAATGGACCACTCTCCCACTCAGCCTTGACCACCGACTCTTAAATAGGGCAGTTGTTTTCCTAAAAAACTGTCACTGACATATGGCTTCAGTCACAGAGCATTAACTTCCTTTTCAGAACTATGAGGCACCCTCTGAGGACCTTTGACCCAGGGCCTCCATGTAAACACAGCTCTACATACGTAAACATACACCTCATGGTCTCCGAGGACACAGCTGTTTAGTTAGGAACACGGCCACAAAAAAAATAAAGAAATGAATAAAAAGGCCACTACTCGCAAAGACCACTGTGAGGCGGCATTAAGACAAAGATGGCGTATGCAACTGACACTGACGGTAAACACAGCGATGAAAACGACTAGTTACCACGCTTTTCTTCGAACCACCATCGTTGCCTGCTGTTCTTTAGTCGTAAAAGAAGCAATTAGATCCTTTACTTAAGTAAAAGTAGCAACACCACAATATAAACTTCTGATATTTTCGATTTTCCCTAAGTAGAAGTACAGTATTGTCAGCAACAATGTACTTAAATCAGAAGTATTATTAGATTATTGGACGATTTTGGAAGATTATTAATTACTTTATATGCTGCTGGATAGTTTTATCTATAATAGTGCATCACACTTCATAAGTGTGCACTTCGGCATCATCAAATATTTTGTATGTGAAATCATAAACTGTCCAATAAACGCAGTGGAGTAAAATGCAAAAAAATTTGCATCTGAAATGTTAATGGAGTAAAAGCATAAAGTACAAAAAAATAAAAACAATCTAACACAAGTCGTTCAAAAGACAAGTACTCAGGCCGAAAAACTTACAGTACATCTGTAAATGTGCTTTCCACCACTGGTGTTCTGCACCAACCGCAAACAGCAGCCCTGAAAACACTGTTGTCTCCAAAAAGGATGGTGCAAAAGTGTAGCCTAGTTTATTTATGGGTATTTAAGTTTAAGGTTGGATGCAGTTGGGTAAGTCCTAAGCTAGTAACACATATGACTACCAAATTTCCCCCACTTTCCCATTAACAGCCAGTGGTGAAAGAAGTATTTAGGCCTTTTACTTAAGTAAAGCAGTAGCAATACACCCCACTATAAAATGACTCAAATACCAAAAACAGCCCTGCATTCATAATTTTACTGAAGTAGAAGTAAGAAAAATATTGGCAGCAAGATACATTACACGTATTAAAAGCAGAAGTACTAACTGCTTGACAGAATGTCCCATGTCAGAGTGTTATATAACCGGATTATTATTTCCGATGCATTAACATGTAAGCAACATTTTACTGTTTTAGATGGTTGAAGTGAAGCTATTTCATGTACTTTATACTGTTGGGTAGTTTAATCTGCCAGCAATGGATCATATTTTATAAGCTGGTCGTTAGGTTTTGTATGTACAGTCTTGACCTTCAAAGCAACTACAGCTGTAAAATAAATAATGGAGTAAAAAGCAAAACATTTGCCTCTGGAATGGAGTGGCGGAGATGTATAAATAGCATAAAACGGAGGTACTCACGTAAAGTACAAGAACCAGAAAACTGCACCCGAGGAAAGTACTGGAGTGCCGAGTTACATTTAACCACCGTTGACACCATTATTGATGGTAAATATTACATGTGTGAATGATACATTTGAATGATTAAGCAAGAAAATGTGCTTATTCCCTATTTAGAGAGTAAAATGTACTGTTGTTATTATATTAAGTGGCTGAGTTATGTTGAAAACTGCAAAGTTGAGAAAATACAACCTCTATAAAGATGTAAGTATCCCTTTGATCAGTTGTTCCTCTACAAAGATGTACACGATTTATGTAGTGTATTGATTATTTATCTATTTGTTTTTGTCACTGGAGGCTGTCAGATATTATATACAGTAGCTAGCTACATAACTATTGTTATATAGCACCATCTGCAGAGAAAATAAAGGATTACAGTTACTCTACTGTTAATTCTATTTTAATCTATCCAAACTCAATCCAGCACTTTACTCTACAGTACACAATGTTATACTTGCACTATGCCTGTGCGGTGTACATTCAGCACATATCGGAGCTAGAGTGTCGCCCTAAACATGGAGAAAGCAGAAATTAATTTCTGTGCACGACGTATCTGGAACAAACTCCCAGAAAACCTGAGGTCTGCTCCAACTTGCAGTTCTTACTGTTATTAAATTCCATTTGGAATTAATCATTCATATCTCCCACTGCGCTGTAACTGAGCTGCAATTTTTATTTCTGTCTGTTTTATCCAACTTCAGCCCACTGTAATCTTTTATTAATCTTATTCCTTTAAAATCCAGCGTATATGTGCATATATATTTTCATATTGCAATACTTTCCTCCATTAACCTCAAAGAATTTACAGTAAATATATAATTTTTAAAAAAAACACCTAATGATGATGGTTATATTAATAATAATAAGAGGCGCTGATTCAACTTGATGGTCGTTCATTCCATTAGTTTTAGCTGGATGTTCCTAATAACCTGCCAGCTGAGTGGACCTGGCAAATAAAGCTGAACCTGGTTATTCCCGAAACGTCCCCCCCCCCCCCCCCCCCGATGGCAGGTGCAGTGGGTTTGCGGTCGAACGCGGTGCTGGCAAAACAATGTGGGAGTGAGAGCTCTTCCCTCGCACACTATCCCTTCGCGGGACGGTGACGTCCCCCCTTCCCAACGGTCAGTGTGCTGTTGGTAGCTGGTGGGGAGCTAGCCGCGAGCTAACCTGCCCAGCTGCCTCCTCCGCCTCTGAAGGCAGCCGAGCGGATCCGCGAATGAGCCCCGCGCCTCCATGCATCTCCCGTGGCCGCGATGGCAGCGACAGAAACGGTCTGAGTCTTAGCTCTTAGCCCTTAGCCATGTAGCCAAATGGTGCACTCTATTTGTAGTCAATGTCAGTGTGATTCGTGCCCTTAGCTATTTCACACCAGTACCTAGCTTTTTTCTGTCCGGGACAGACGGCGGCAGCTAGCCCCCTCTCTTGCCACTACAGGAGGATGCTGAAGCTGTTCGGTGCACTGGTTATCCTCGGACTGGCCCTGGCGTGCATCACCTCCTGGGTGCTGGACAGCTATGACACGGCTTGGCACCCGAAACGGAGCGTTCGGCACCCGCCTGCCGCTGACGGAGATAAATCCAAGGGGAGTTCTCCACCATTTCCCGGCGGCCAGTTGAACAATATATTCTTGTTTTTACAGGTGGGCTATTAATCTGACCTGCTAGCTAGCTTTGTTTGGTCTTGCAAGCCATTTACCACAAGCGAAACGATGCTGTCTAAACCAGTATTTCATTTTTTTTTAAATTGTATAGTCCAACATTTGACGTGAGTAGAGTATCTACCTTTGGCGTTGCAGTGTTGGTATAGAAAGCTAGCTATGGTGGTTGAACTCTCTGAATGATTGACTGAAAGGGGTCATTGACAACAGAAGTGTGTCATTGTCAGGTAAAAAGATGGTTCAGCAACACAGTAAGTTGTAGTAGGACTTTGCACTTTTTGTGTTTACCAGCTCTCATCCTACTGTGTTAAAGAAGGTTAGCACAATCCAAGCATAAGGCCAGTTTTAATCTTTTTACTTATCTCGGATTCTGGTTTTTATGTCTGGTTCAAGGTGTCTGACATTCACATTAGCCGATTTCATGACCCAAGGCGCATTCCTGATTTTGAAAAGTTCTGCACTGACACCATTGAAGTGATCAAGCCGGCTCTAGTGCTCGCAACAGGTACAGTAATCCCCCCCCCCTATAACCCTTAACAAGCTTAAGTTACTTGGGAAGTCTGTGCTGTAGTGAGACTCATTGGGTGTGGCCCCTCATGTCAATGCAGTCCAAAAAGACGACTTGGGACTTCAGTGTCCCGTGGGCTCCGTTCCATGTGTCTCACATTTTCCTTTTCTGCTCCCCAGGGGATCTGACCGATGCTAAAACAGAGAGTAAGGTGGGTTCCCTCCAGCATGAGGTGGAGTGGCAGGCCTACCACAACATACTGAAGAGGTCGCGTGTGATGGAGCGCACTCGGTGGATAGACATCCGGGGGAATCACGGTGATTACCACACAGCACTTTGTTATCATAACATCCTCTTATAACTCTTCAGTTCAAACGAAGAATCTTAGGGTAGGACTAGGGAGTGTACTATTAAGATTTTCTGAAGAATCCATTAACTGTGGTACATTTTAGCATCAAACAGGAAGTCAGACTACTCCCTCCACTTCACAGCTTTCTTCTCTGTTATTGGATCGCAAGCTGTTAGATGTGAAACAAGATATCCCTACTTAGTAACTGTCAAAAAAGAAAGATAGTTATTGGATCTGCAATCTCTCTGAGAGCTATTCTGCTGTTATCGATTGCAGTTGTTGATGTGTGTCCTGTCACTTTAATCAAATTCTGTTCGATATCTTCCTGTATCACAAGGAAATCTGATGCCATGATTTAAAAATGCGTCGTCCTATGGGGAATTTGTTCATGGGACGTTCTGGTCGCTGTGACCTTTTGTAAGCTCGTGTGCTGCTCAGTCTCACCATCATTTCATTTCTTCTGACAGATGCCTTCAACATTATTTCATTGGACAGTGTCAACAATTATTACCGGTCAGTATGAAAAAGTCAGTAACACAGTAAATGCCTGGTTTACATCCAGTCGGAGCTAACTCCCGCATGTCTCATAGTAGCAAGCTGACTGTGAAATAGAATATGTTGTGAATTTAATGTCTTTGAAACATGAGTAGTTGCGGTCCTATTTATTGACAATATTCCAAGCTGTCTGAGCTTCCTGAGGACCAAAATAGACGCAGAATCTACATGAATAGACTGACTCTCTTGTCTTTTTACACAAATTATGTTTATGTGGCGTCGCTGCTTCTGTTGATGCTGATTGATCTTTTATCTCCCTAATATTCTTAATGTTGTGGTCATCCGCTGGGAGACAAAGTCTGTCTCCTACGCGAGCCTAATAAATTTATTTAAAGTGCATTAAATCATGTCAGGGCTGTACTAGGAGCGGAGCTGCCGGCTCCATCCCAGTCTACAGTACAGTATCTTGCTGCTCACGCTGGCTTTTCTCGATTATCTCTAGGAAATATTCGGCTAATCAGAAAGTAGGCTCTTTCCACTATGTTCACAAAACTCCCTTTGGAAACTACTCCTTTGTCTGCGCGGATGCCACTCTGACTCCAGGACCCAAGAGACCGTACAATTTCTTTGGTATTCTCAACCAGGTATGCCTGTCTAACACCTTCTCTTGACGGAACATAAACATTTGCTTAATTTGTGACACAAAAATAGTCCAAACACTGGTTCTTGTATACACTTGAATTTATTAAACATAAGAGGAGTCCTGTAGGATTTAATGGCACCTTTCAACCATAAGGAAATGTGGCTAGTGAATAAGCAAATCGTAAACAGAAAAGAAAAATCAGTTTATTTAAGAAATAAGTAAATAGAAGGTTGTACTAACACATACAGTTTACAGTTACAGTACTGCAACATCTAGTATACTCACACTTGACACTATTAAAGGGTAAAGAATGTTGTGAATGTAAATTTCAATAAACAAAGGATTTGAACACAGTAGATTTTGAATTTAATGGGACATGTGGTTAATGTATGGATTTTTTCTCAATATATGACAGACACAAATGGACTTGCTGGACACGTTCAGAGTTGAGAGTCTGAAAAGCAACCAGTCGATCTGGTTTGGCCACTACACCACCTCCACTGTCGTCTCCCCTTCTCCAGGAGTTCGGGACATGATGAGGTAAGATAACCCAAGATGTTAAACCAGTTTTTAGCAAACGGGTGGGGAACTACATATTTTTCTACGTAAACATTGTGCAAACATTCAACAGCCTGCTCCGTTTTAACCTCAAGCTAGACTTTGATCACCCAATCGTAGAAAGGAACATTAAAAATACCTTTTAAGCAGTCACTGGCATACTATGAAAATATTATTATGGCTTTTACATTTTGACATCTTGTGTTTAGATCTGCAGTTGCCTATCTCTGTGGCCACCTGCACACACTGGGTGGCCTGATGCCTGTCCTCCACAGCCGACACCCCCAAGGCACCCTGGAGCTGGAGCTGGGTGACTGGATGGACAATCGCAGGTACAACATGATCACTATGTTTTGTTTTGTTTTTTCCCCACTCTTTCTCTTGTTATTACTTGGATTTTATTTCTTTTCTCCACATATAGAAATATACACAGCTGCTCAGTACATTTTTTTATCACACCTGTCTCCAGGTACAGGGTTCTGGCCTTTGACCATGACCTGCTGAGTTTCTCTGACCTGAGGTTTGAGCAGTGGCCGGCAGTGCTCATCACCAACCCCAAGGATGCACAGTACCTGCATCCAGGAGTGGAGCCGCTGGGTCGGATACGGAGATCGACGCACATCAGGTGTCTGTTCTGTGTGTGTGTGTGTGTGTGTGTGTGTGTGTGTGTGTGTGTGTGTGTTGACTGTTACTAGAACCATAAACCGTTCACTGACTCCGCTATACATGGTTGTACAACATTTGGCTTCTCTGACACACGTTTTTACAGAGCATTGGCCCCTGATAAGATAACCTGCCTACAATGTTATTTATTCTTGGTTTTGTAGTCTGTTTGATTTGCTAGTAGCAGTACTGCACATCACAAAACCTGGTAACAGATTTCATGGTCATTTTTTGGAAAGTTAGGTCATAGGTTAGTTAGTTTTAGTTACTCAGATCTGGATACAGGAATCTTTTAAATGACTTGTTTACATTAGGTAACAAGGCATCTATAAATATTTTGGCCATTTCTCGCAAACTAGTACACTTCCTTGAATAGTATGTAGACTTTAAGTGTCTGTTATTTCATTTATTATGATGCAAATCTGTATGTAAATTAAGGATTTTGAAACATTATAGATTATTTAAAATAAATGTGTATTGTGCAACCTTGGCAGAAGTTGGCAACAATAGTTTCTTAACTGAGAAACAAGTAAGCACGGCGACACTGCTTTTAACTAATTTTCAAAATTAAAACATTCATTTTCGTGGTTCAAAACAGGATCTTGGCCTTCTCTGAGGCTCCTATCATAGCGGTGCACGTGAGCGTAGATGGGGAACCTCTGGGGAAAGGCTACTCTGCCGGTGGTCCTCTGTATGTTCTGCTATGGGATCCATCCAGCTACCTCACTGGACTGCACACAATCAGAGTTAAAGTGGAGGTCAGCACAGCATTCATCTATCTTCCACTTAAAGTGAAAAGTGTTCAGAGGCTTATAAATATTTCATAGGTCTTGATTAAATTTGGAAGTTTTGTTTGCCTGAATTGAATTATGATTCAGTAGTAGCTGTATTAGATATGTTGTATGGGCACTGTGGCTTTGAAACACGGAATAATAGCAGATTTTATTCTGCTCTGACCTACTGTATATTTATGGAATTAACAATTTGTTCCTCTCTCATCTTTTTGTGTGTGTCCCGTTGTCCTGTGAGTCAGGACTCGGCAGGCCGGTCGACAGTCCGGGAGCAGCACTTCACTCTGGAGGACGACCTGACTCCCAGCTTCGGGTTTGTGCAGTCCTTCATCCTCCTCACAGACCACTACATCCTGGGCCGAGTGGCCTTTGCGTTCATGATGCTGCTGAACGTCGGTGTGCTGCTGGCCTTTAGGTTCCTGCGTGTTCCCTCTGGCAGAGGTGAGCTGTCACCGAGCACCCTTCAAACAGATACGTCATCATAATGTCATTTAAATCACCGGCGGAGGAAGTGCAATTACAGTGATATTACAGTCTGCAGAGTCTGCAGAGCTTCTGTGGACAGAAGCAAGGTTCACAATAAGCCTATGCAGATTACGATGTGTACAATTTTACAGTTTTGGTTTTTCTTTATCCTCCACAGGGTTGAAGTCTCAAGCGTGTATGTCGCTCCATCTGGTCAGTAAAATGGACACTTTCTACTACTCCCTGCTACTGTTCAACCTGTGTACAGCCTTAGGTGGGTCAACTGCTTTGTCTTATACCTTTGCTAAACATGCTTCGACTTCCAAAATTGCATTGCAGCAGCAAAACTATATAATATCTTTGAATCAAAGACTCAAATCTACTACAAGATATAATTCTTTGTGGTTGTCACTTTTGAAGTCTGCATGTTGCAGCACAGTGAAGAAAAACTTTAAAGAATGTAAAAAAATAACTTATCTCTGTAAAAATGCTGGTTTGCTTCACAGGATTACCCCGTAATCCTGAGTATGTTCTTGTATAACATAACTCATCCATGGCCATAATTGCCTGTGCTGTTTCCCCATCTCTGCCTACAGGTCCGTGGTTCATAGGAGAACTGATAGATGGCCATAGTGGTGCCTGCTTCGCCTTTGGGGTTTTCATCGACGGACACTTCCTGGAGGGCAGTCTCACTTATGTTGTTGGAGTTGTTCAAGTAAGAAATTACTTTGATTCAACACATCTACCTCAGAGCTCAAACAGTTAGTCAATTGACAGAAAACCAGTGATTACTTTGATAATCAATTGATTGTCTTTCTAGCAAAAATGCCAAAAATCTCAGGTTCCAGCTTCTCAATTATGAGGATTTGTTGCTTTTTTTTATGCAAACAAATGTAAACTCAGTATCATTATGGTTGTGGGCTGTTAATTGGACAAAACAAGCAATTTAAGGACAGCACCTTGGGCTTTAGGAAAGTGTTATGGGCATTTTTTTCTGACATTGTATAGACCAAACTATTAATTGAGATGCAGCCCTAATCTGCTGTACATCACAGTGATGTCTGTACGTATGCAATCAAGCTTATTGTAAGTCATAGATTCAACTACAGCCTGTAAATTCACATCTTCATAATTCACCTTTTTTCTCTCAATTGCTACATTCTGCTTATACCTTTTATAATGACATTTTTAACTTTGTTTTTGTTTTGGCAGATTGTCATATTAATCATATTTATAATTACATTTTTTGGCTTAATAGTTTCCACTGAATCTACTAGTGCTGTTGTACTTCTTCACATCTTTACCTTAAACCAGTGGGGGTCACAGGTAGATGTTTTTTTATTTTAAGGGATCACAAGGCAAACAGGGTGCGAACCAATGGCTTATACTTCCATTAATAAATTTGTACTCAGCATGTCCTGTAACCCTGTCACCTTGCTGCATTCATATCCACAGCTATTATCAAGGCTTCATCTTATTTTGAGGACTGAGAACTGCACTAATCACATTTAACTGAACTAATTTCCAGCTGCTGTTCTTCAACATGCCCCTCACTTCTTACCTATGCTGGAGCCTCCACCACCGTTGCCGTGGCAACACCTTCCGATCCCACTTCCTGCGGCCGGGCTGCCGCTGGCGGACTCTGGCGGTTCACCTCTTCATGCTGCTGCTGCTCACATGGCAGGCCCACTCCTGCTACTTTCTCCTGGAGACCTACGGCCCCATGGCCTTTTTCCTGTCTCCTGTCCGCACGTGGGCATTGGGGCTCAGTCTGCTATTGGTCTACCGCGCCTGGACAGGCCCTGCCCCTCTCATTCGTGACAACAGCAAGAGCGTCTCTCCCTCTTGACAGTAATTGCACTGTACCATCACCATTTCCCTTGAGCTTGACTCACAGATATATTTTGCCGTCTTTATTGACCCTGAAAGCCTCAATTTTCCCCACACAGCAGCCCTTTCCTTTCTTTCTCTCCTTCCACAGCCACTTCACAGTACATCACTCATCATCCTGTTTATAGATAATATTGTTTACTTAATATGCATGTTATTGTAAGGCACCGGTGAGCACATTTCTGGCCATATTCATAGCAATGTGTACAGTGATTAAAAAACAAAAACAAAAAAAAACAACACCTCGGATAAGGGTTAAATAGCCTATTTGAGCTATGAGAGGACTAGTCCAATGTATGCTGCAGTTGACAGTAAACTGTATGAGAGCTGTATTCTGCTGTGGTTTAAGATGAGTCATTTACTTGAGCTTTAGCACTTTTTGGAAGTGTTGCCTTGGCCAAATGCCACTTCACCACTGCCAAAGGACGAATAAGAAAGATTTCACCTTTTTATTCTTCCCGCTGCAAACCATTTTCATTCTCTAATGAAGGCTGGATGTGCCAAACCGATCCCGGAGTTTACCTTCCTACACATAAATCATGTGGATAATAAAGGTGTACACCTCATTTTATATACAGAAAGCTTTTCCTAACTTCACATAGTTACTTTGGTGGAGATGACATACAGTAGTGCAATCTTGACTATCATATTTTCAAGTTTATTCTACACATAATTACAGGAAATCAAAGGAAAGAAATTATAAATCAATCACTGTAGTTGGTCTGTGTACAATTAGTTAATGATTAAAAAACTTCTAAATATTCATATTGGAATATTCATATCAAAAACAATGCCACTTTTCACCAAAACACAGAAGCTGGCCTGACTCTTCATGCTCCTTCAAACATGACCACAGAAAGCAGCTGTTTGTTTCTCAGGAATGTGAGCTCTTGAACCGTAGGCTGGTCCCAGTAGAATTTCAGGACAATGTTTTTATATTCCATAGTAGCTCAGTGAACTAAAAACCATGTTTGAAAATCCAGATGTGTGGTTGCTATAAAACAAAAAAAACAAAATGAATGTGTTATAGATGGTGATGAAATGAGATGAACCAGCAATATGCTGTTTTTTTTATTTATTCATTGAGTGTATTGTGTGATTTCTTTATTTTTTTCCCTCGTTATAAAACTGCACTGGAAAACGGGCATTCTTCACCTCCCTCACAGTGAGTATGGTTAGGAAGATATAAGAGCTCTTCCCTGCACTGGAAGTTAATCTGACAGCTTTGTGTGTGAAAACATGTTTGTCTATATTGTTTAGAATGTTAATCCCTTTTTTTGTGAAGGTGTGAGAGCGGTAAACTGTATCTGTTGCACTCTAATTCAGTCCTTTCTAGCCAGTAGTAGCAGGTGCCCGGATTCCACGAGAACAAACTCATCTAAAACAGTACATACATAGGGTGAAGACCACATTTATCAAGTCTTTTAATAGGAGCAATGTTCCAGCAGTGTTACACCATAGTATTTTTTTCTTTGACCCATTCCCCGTGTGAGTGCAGAATAATTGCACAGTGCTGTTATAAGACATGGAGTTAAATATTAGAACACTTGCCAGACACTGAGAAAAAAATTATATGCAGTCATGATGTTAATGGTGCA
This sequence comes from Xiphias gladius, assembly GCF_016859285.1. Classification (NCBI taxonomy): domain Eukaryota; kingdom Metazoa; phylum Chordata; class Actinopteri; order Istiophoriformes; family Xiphiidae; genus Xiphias; species Xiphias gladius. The sequence continues at coordinate 19,718,549 of NC_053409.1, forward strand.
ATAACTTTTTTCCTCTCTTCATAGACAGTTCTTTTTCTTTTGTACAGGAGCACTACCGAGTGTACAATTCCAGCATAAAGACTGATATTTGAAATGTACGGACTTTTGTTATTTGAGTATTCTTCTCTAACAAAGCTCAATACCTCTCACAAGCTATGTAATCTGTCCACAAGGAGGCAGTAGTGAATGGATTTAGAGGGTAATGATTGACAACTGTGCTGCATTTCACTTCCACCTCCAAATTTGAATGGGGCTGTGACTTATTTACATATATATATATATATTTATTTTTTTTTGCAGAAAATCACCAAAAGTTCCAAAGTTTATTGATATTCACTAATTCTTGGTTTACTATAAATTTGGTTGTGATTGTTCTGTACATCGAATTGACTGTTCACAAGAAAAACAGACATCGATTCCACCACCACTACATACCTGGGAAGAAATATACTCTAAGTGATGTACTGGGGTTCACTTGACTTATCCTGCATCCCATCCTATGTTCAGATACTAATGTATATGAATGAAGATGACGACTTTACACCTGCCACACATTTTTTTTGTGACAACTTAGAGCCAACCACAATTTTATTTTAATGGTTTATAATGCTGTGGAATAAAAATGTTCATTACAGTAAATCATATACTTTGTCTACAGGTCATTGTTACATAATTTTACACAGGAGTGAACATGAATATGGAGCCCCCACACTGACAAAATGCAGTTAAAAAAAAAAAAAAAGATGAGTCTACAAGATGACTGATTACACCAATCAATGTATACTGTTAGTTAAAACGAAGTTGAAAAAATAAAATGTGCATAACGTTACTGCTGTATCCTCATTGTATAAATTTTACTCTTTGTAGCTGAAGCACTTTAGCTGGCAAACTAATGCAAAAAATATATAAATAAATAAATAATAGCTAGCGAATGCTACTTAAAAATCATTAGTTTAATTATGAGAAAAGAGACATCAAATCACACCTACACTTTCTCAAGGATGACACAATAAAGTCCAATGGCTTGTTTCCATTTCAGTGGGTTTGATATGTAGGTTAACTAAAAACACTGGTGGATTTAAAAAAAAAAAAAAAAAAAAACACACTGGGCAACAGCCTTTTTCAGCAAGCTACAGCTAACCTTTTTAAAATAAAATTAAACCAGTTAGTGCATGTAATGCTAATCATCTAATCTGAGTATATGCTGAATTGTGCTGTGGCATCACTATATAAACTCTTGTATTGTTATTAGCCAAAGTGCTTCAAGCTGGCAAGCTAATGCAAAAAAAAAAAAAAAGTTAGCTAGCTAATGCTACTTAAAAATCCTTAGCTTAACACTATGAGAGACATTAAATCACATCTACCCAAGGTCAAGGATGACACAGCAAAGAGCAAAGGCTTTTTCCATTGTGCCCTTTGGTTAAGGCAAGAGAAATGCATTTGAAGATGAAGATAATGCCATTAGCGCATCTGTGAACGTCAGACGTGTGTTAGCGAAACTAACTCGTTAATGTTTGCTTGCCAGCAAAAACACTTAAGCTACAGTTACAAGAGTTTACACAGTAATGCTACAGCAATACTAAAGTAAAGTATACGGATGATGGATTACAAACAAAGGCTTGTGTAATTTTATGAGGAAACTTAGCTTCAGCTAAGTAGCAAACTGAGAAGGCTGGTGCTCTTCTATGCTACAGATTTCTTTAGTTAGTTATTTTACCTCCGATCAGTTTTTTTTCCCCAACTGATTGGACGTTAAAGGAAAAGCTTTATATTCATTTTTAATAAAAATAATTTTAATTATTTAAAAGTATTTTGTATTTGACTTGATTGATAACCTTTTACTGCCTTTTGTCAGTTTCGGGGCTCCACACAAGAACACATCTGCTGAAGTCTTATTATGGTACTGGTATGGTATGGGAAATTATCTCTCTATACTGGGAGATTTCAAAACCATGACACACTGTTGCAATTTAAAATGTGTAATAGGTAGGTTAATATCATAAGTAACACATACTGCAATATTATACTCCTACGTTTATTTAAGTATGATACTAATTTCCAGAAATCTAAATGACTAAGTATTAAAATTCAAAATATATCTGACTTTCAAGCACTCACTCTTTAATTTTTCTCAAGAACACTGTTTTAAGGGCACATTGTGTGATTTTTCATTCGTGATTCATAATTGTAATCAACTGGCATAAGCTAATTAATCCAATAGCTTACTAGAGTTTATTAAATTAGTGTTAATGGTAGCGTCGTGAGAGCAGTTGCTACTGGAAACCAGCGTGATTTTCTTCACTCTGATATCTTTATAATTTGCTTGCCAGTGTTTCCCCCTTTCATCATAGAGCAAAATGCATCTGGAAGAAAATTTAAAAAATGATTAAACTCCGGTCAAGTCAAGTAATAACAAAAAAAACAAAAAAGTCATAAAATAGGAAAAAATGCCAGAATTAAAACTCAACTACCTCCAATATTTTTGATGCCATTCACCACAGTTTCCAGCACCTGCAGATTGGAAGACAAATTGGAAAAAAATGATGCAAAAAGACAGACAAGGAAGAGGCATGCATTCTGCAAACGAACAAGGACACCCAAACAGTCAACCACACATTATCACCATTTCCTCCTTACCTTGATTTGGCCCGATTTAACACACTGGCTGAGCTCATAGAGGGCTGTGTCTGCTTTGCTCATGTAGTTAAGCAGCATAAATCGCTCACGGGTGATGCACTTTCTTTGCAGGGTTTCCTGTGTCTCCCCACTTAAAGGTGGAGGATACGGCACGTCCTTGTTGTACTGAGAGATCTGCCCACACAAGATCACATGGCCGCCGTTGTTCATCTGGACGTAAAGAACGAGGTTGAGGTCAATGTGTCAGATTGAGAATATATAAAACACAGAACACTCAGTGTTGAAGATTAGGAGTAAACACTTCAGAATAGACAGCTACCACTTTTAATTTTGCAAACTGGAAACAACTAGGAGAATAAAAGCCAACTAATACCTCAGAATCCACATAAACAACAAATGAAAGAAAAACATCCACTAGACGATGCTTTGCAAAAAGAGAGACAACCCAAGCAGTACCTGTGCTATTACAGTATCACTGGTGACACCTCCTACGTTGTCAAAGTAAACATCTACACCATCAGGGCAGCACTCCTTGAGCCTTGTCGGTACATCATCTTGGCCATAGTTGATGGCAGCAGAGAAGCCCAGATCTTCCACTAAAACTTTGCACTTCTCCTCAGTTCCACAGATCCCAACAACCCTCACGCAACCGTCCAGCCTGCCGATCTGAAAAAGTAAAGCAGGGTGCTGTCACTTCCTTTCTTCTGCAACCTAAACTGTGTTTATGTTGCTACCTTTGGTTAGATTAAAGATGTTACCCTGAGTATGGTTTTTGAAATACACAGCAACAGCTCCCACCAACCATCCTTCCTTAATCTTTCTTACATTTAAACCTATTTGGACAGAGATAATTTCAAGAATTATTTTAGCTCACTCAAGTTATTAACTTGCATTTTAATAAATTACAAGTTAAATCTACGAGAGTGGTAATCAGTTTTGTTTTTGCATATTTTGTCAGCATTTCAAATAGATGCACCTGCATACTGTATAAAACAGTCAAGCCTTCCTGGATCCAAATCTGGAGTTTGCTGTATTTACCTGTCCAGCTATGGAGCCACAGGCCCCCGCCGCACCGCTCACTACCATGGTCTGATTGGCCCCTTTGGTCACATGACCCTTCTCCCTTACACCCAGCAGTGCAGTGAGGCCTGTCATGCCAACTGCACCCAAAAAGTAGGACAAGTGCCCATCAACCAACTGTGGATCAACCTGCAATAGAAAGAAGGTAGGATTCACAACCGATAAAACCCGTCTTTCCTGTCACTTGCAAGGGACAAACCAAGTAGAAATCAGACCCTTAAACCTTACGTAACACATTCTAATTTTTCACACACAAATCACAAACTTGTTTTCCTCTCTGCAAGAGGAAATTATGCCCCAGTCTACCTGTCGCTGGGGATAATATGCCACTGCTGAAACGCAGTAATACGCCACACCTTCTGTAAGCCACTTCCTTTCATAACAGCATGGGTCTGCCAAGGCCAGTTGAATGAAGTGACCACATCTCCCTCAGCGCAAGTGCTGCAGTTGCTGGACTCAACCATGCCCACACCTCCACCGTCCACACACTCAGACAGCTGCCATGGGGCCAGGTAATCAGCACCGGTGTCTTCGTTCATCCTGCATCGCTGTGAAGCCGAGACAGAAAAAGTAAGAGTCAGGGAGACGGGGAAGCTTTTCCTGTGGCTTTATGATTGAGTCTTTGACACTGGCTGCTTTAACTTTGCTATAGCTAACACACATGAACTAGTTGACTGTGTGATGTACTGTAACTCTGGTTGTCTCATTGCAGTCTCATTGCAGTGATTAGAAGATGCCAGAAAACTGGAAAAACAAACAAACTCTAAACGCATATTATGACCTGAAACCTTTTGTTTTGTATCATTCATTTGTACTACACAGTCTAGAATCTAAATATAAACAGAAGATATATGAAGTCATGTGGTTTGTCCATCCTGACTGTATCAGTACCATGTAAGGGTCGACTGAAAGGTAAAGCGTCCGAACAAGGGCCTCCCCGTCTTTCAGGGCAGGTGCTAAAGTCGTCTCCTCCAGACGGAAATTTTCAGGAACAGGCGCCCCGTTTCTACCTTTATGTAAATAAGTAGTTTGAGTAGTAGACGTTAGCCACACGGATGCAATAATGTTGCAACACAGGAGATAAGAAAATGGGCCATATTCTGTTGTGAAAAAATGAAAGGCCAACTTTGTTAACTTGCCAACCTGGTCGTGAGTTGAGAACGACTCTCTGCACCTGCATTTTCGAAAAGTAACCTTGAATTCAAAGAGGTGCCTCTTTTGATAACCAGACCAGGCAAACACGACAGGTTTTCTCTACGTAAAGTGTTAAAAAAAAGTGCAGCTACAGTGTTACTACATGAATAGCCACACGTTAAACTACCCGACTACTTACAAAACCTGCTCCAAATACTGCGTTTACATTAGCAAACCGGTATTTGTCTGTGAGCCTGGGGAAAGTCCGCCGACAGAATGTAGATATTCTCGTTTGTGCAAAGCAAGAGGTCCCCCTGTTTAAAACTTCCGTCTTCGCTGAAATCCCGTTTGGCAGTTGGGCCGATCTTTTTCGACTTAGTATCAGTTACAATCTCACATTTGACCCCGTATTTACTTTTAAAACATATGTGATGAAACACTCGGCTAGTAAGAGCCCCGTGTAACGCCCGCTGTCTCTAAATGCGAATGTGAGGTAGTTACACGAAAGTGCGACATTATTTCCGCAACGTTCCGGTGTAGCGGGTGTTTCTTATCTTGCCAATCATAGGTGGTCTTTTCTTGGGCGCCGTTGAGTCGTCAAGATAGCTGCAGTAAATCAGAAACGGTACGCGCCCTCAGCAACCGATTTTAGTATTCTGGTTCATCAACACTGCAGCCATTGAACATATTCAGCGGCGAATTTAACTACATTTGCCAGTACAGTCGACGTCGACAATGCAATCGGTCCGTTTCTGGCCAGAGATTTGTAAACGCGTGGTGCAGTGTCGATTGTTGCTAGCTAAAAGTGTTTCAAAGTGGAACTGGGAAGTTACTCCTTGTGGAGGAATCTGAAAGAATCAGAAGTTTATGGGGTTTCATTATTAAGTCGTTGCCGTTACATTAGCTTACCGTCAACTTTAGCTGCAGCAGGGCACCGTCAAAAAAAAAAAAAAACAGGGAAATGAAGGCTTGTGTGCCATGGAGGTACAGAGTTTAATGTAAGTACCGCAAGGCTATTTGCTTATGCATGCCAGCTCATGAATAGGTGTTTTGTTAATGGGGACATTTCTAGTTTAGTGCACCGTAATTAGCCTTGTTAGTATGTGGCAAGTAGCCGTGGTCTATGTAGCTAGTTTCACCTGACCTGACCCCCTCCCCTCCCAGAGGAGAGCCACCCAGTATGCCATTCATTGTATGTCAGCAGTCGGTGTACTGAAGTACTGTACTTTACTTGAGGATTTTACTTTTCCGGTGCCTTTACCTCACTACATCACAGAAGAAATATTGTACTTTTTTACTCAACTACATTTATCTGACCGCTGCGGTCACTTTGCAGAGGAGAATGTTAAAAACCTATAATGAGCCTAAAATCATACCAGGGATGTATATGCAGTAAATTAAGCAACTGACGACAGAATATAAAATGAGTAAAATTAGCTCTACAATATTTAAATGCTGCTAGCATGGTAATGCATTAAGAATAACAAGAGTCCAGTAGTATAACATATACAGATGTAAGACTGACAGCCCTTAATGTGTTCTTTTACTTTTTATACCTTAAGTACATTTTGCCTATAATGCTTTTGTACTTTGACTTAATTAGGGTTATGATTGAAGGATTTAAGGGTATTTTAAAATTGCGCTGTTGCTACTTTTACTTCAGTAAAATGTCTGAATTATTCTTCTACCACTGTATATCACCCGTGGTTAAAGTTTGTATTATGTAGTGAATTTTTATATAGCAGATATATATATATATATAGCACAACATATACAGCAGCATCAGCACTGGTCAAGTGTTGTTTTACTGTTAAAGTATCTCAATAGTGACAATGACATTTTCCCTTAAGATTGTCAAAAACGATCTGTTGTGCACTGGATTTTGTAGGAAGACTTGTAACAATGCTATTCAGAATGAGCGGGGTGAATAGAGGATATTGGCTTTGAGGGCTTCAACTATCGATTATTTTCATCATCAATTAATCTGCCAATGTATTTCTCAATTAAGGGTCTAGACAATAAGATGTCAGAAAATAGAGAAAAAATGCCAGCCACAACTTCTCAGCACCCCAGGAAGCTCACAGCATAGAATGTTTGCCATTTTTGCTTGAAAAATTACACGAGTGATTAATTAATAATCTAATTAGTTGCTCACTAATTTTCCGTCAACTGACAAAATGATAAATGGACTCTTTGTTGTAGCACTACTGGTATGACCTTCGAAAACCCAGCAAAAAGGCTGTTTTACATACACACACACACACACACACACACACATACTCAAACAACACACACACTCCCACCCCAATTCCCAGCGCAGTGACAATGTCATCAAAGGCCGCCATGTCAGTCTGACTCGACTTCTTGTCAACTGCATCTGTAAATTTTTTCAGGCTTTGCACGTTATTTTAAGGGACAGAGAGAAGAGAGAGAGAGTCTGAGAGATAGACCCCATCCCTGCACAGTCTGACTGGCACATGCTTGGTCATGTCCAGTGACATGATATTGCCTCATCATTTACTAATAGTTAGGCTGTTTGACTTCCCATTATAAAAGGCCCTTTTGGCAGCAGACATTTTGACTTGTCATTGTAGGAGAAGCGCAGGTGTTACTAATAACAATGGGTCGGTTCCACTAAAGAGTCCCCGTGACGGTGAGCCACCATGCACAATACCAGGACCCTGGAAGTGAAGCAGCTAAACGGAATTCAGCCATCATTAATTGTGTTATCTACACCTTATGTGACATTTCTAAATGTCTTCTGTGAAAAATGCCCATGCAGTCTAGTGATGATTGCCTACATGTACAGTAATTGCTGATTAATTTGGTTTGTTTCAGTTCTAGAATAAATTATCAGTATTGAGTAATCTGGACTAACTAACTAACTAACTAATATAATTATGTCAGGACTGCTTTACACAGGTGGTTACTTGCCTCATGATGACCAGGGTCACTTTTTTTTTTTTAATCTAGGCTATAGTTTTATTTGTTTGACATTACATCATTAAGCAGGGCATAGATCACCTTGCATCATATGGGCCTGGTTAAGCAGTTACAAGGCATTATTTCATCCGGAAACTCATCAACACAAGCACAAACTGATACTGAACAACTGGCACAGATTTTACAGTATCACACATGGCTGTCTCCAGTGGCAGCTTACAGGGCAAGCTGAACAACTTCTTCTGTTTATCTCGAAATAGCAGACTTTCGTGGCAGACTGTTTCATTTGTCATAGCAGGAAAAGCACAGGTGTAATTAATAACATTAAAGATAACCCAACCCAAAGATAATCCCTTTAAGCCGGCTTTCTCAAGACCCTGGATGTGGCACACCTGAATGAGATACAGCTATTATTAATATAATTTGTTATACCTGTGCTTTTCCTGCTGAAAGAGGGAGATGTCAAAATATCCCCCCTGAAATAAATGTCAATTTGGCCAGTTAAATACAAAATACTACTGTTTGTAACTATCACTAATGAGAGTCTCCCTACCTGTAGTTGAACAATATGATGTTTTATGATGATTGTTTAAACCCTTTTTCAAGCAAAAATGACATATTCTTTGGTTCAATGTGAGGATTTGCTCCTTTTCTCTGTTCTTGCATCATTTTAAGTTGAGAATCTTTGAAACTTAAGAATATCACTTGGGCATATTTCACTATTTTCACACATTTTACAAATTCAGTGATAAATGGAGAAAGTAATTCGCAGAGTAATGAAACAATTGTTTGCTACAGCCCAAATGTATTCTGTGTTTTTGTCACTTATCATGTAAAAATACCAAACTGACTGCCTCCTCACAAAATGGGAAGGGTCTTCCTTTTCTCTGTTTCTCTGTCTCGATATAAATTGAATACTTTTATGGATTTTAGCTGCTGTTAGGACTGAATAAGTAAACATTTTAAATCAAATCAGGACCTGTTGATGTGTAATGAATATGTAGTGGTATGGTACCGGTTTAGACATTTATTTCGAAACACAGAATTCATGCTAAAAATATCACCAGCAGCCCAAATAAAAACAAAACTGTGTTTTCAGATATTTCTTCCCACACCCCAAGGAGCCTTTCTGCAGCTTCCATAAATAAGACCCCGTTTGATGTATCATGTGCATACATCATTCATTCCTGCGATTCAAGACCTAGGTCCTCATTAAAAAGGAGGGGAAAGAGACGTGTGAATTTGAAAGGAAAGTGAACGTAAAACGGAATGTGTAACCGGGTGCGCCCTTCCCCTCCATCCCCGCGGTCCTCCCATGTGTGTTGGAATTTCCCGCATGGACTGAAAAGGATCTTGCTCCGTAAATTACAGCGCCTTGCGTGTCAGAGGAAGGCCTTTTATGGGCATGGAAGTGGGTGTGGCCAGCGAGCTTTTGGCGGTGGAGGGGGGGGGGTCACAAGACTAGCAGAGACACGGAGAGGCTGGTTGTACAGCAAAAGGCCCCATTGTCAGTGTGAGTTTTTGTCTTTTTTTTTTTTTTTACGGTGTACGTGCAATCATAGTGCAATCATGTGCAAAAGACAGTGGCGGCCGTGCGCCCGCGTTTGTGCAGATTAGCGCTCAGCTTCCAACCGGGAAGGATCCTGTTTACGCACCGACGTCGACCCCCTTTTCCTCTTGACTTTGTAGCGGGGCGGGTTGGTGGGTGGAGGGAGGCTTTGGGGGGGGGGGGAGTTGAAGAGGGGGGGAAAAAAGTACCAGTGAGTGAGGTCAGCAGCATAGCATGAGTCAACGTTGGGGATGTATGCAGTCATCATCGCAGGTCAGTATTGTGCGGGCCCTGCTACCGCTGCCGGCCGCACAGAGCCGCGAGTGTGCGATCCTGCGGACTGAGCTGCCATTAGTAGCAGCCCTCATGACAAACAGTGAGTATCGGGACGGACGGGGCTGGAGCCGCGATGTCGATGACTGTGGCGGCATTGTTGTTGTTGCTGTTGGGGTCGACAGTGCATGTTATTGTGGCCGCGGCTTGCTGACAAAGTTTTGTGTACCTCGCCGAGACAGACGGGGCGCGCACTGCAGTTGATCGAACCCCCCCCCCCCCCCCGTGAGGGCTCATCGCTCCGTCTGTAGGATGTTTTTAATGTCAAAATCGGACCGGATTGACTGCCCCGAGGGTGCACCGAAGGAGACGTGCGACGTATGAACGTTGTTGACAAGTTGGATCGACCCGTCGTGTTTGTTTATCAGCCACGCCGCCACACTTCAGTCGGAGAGTCTGCATTGTGGGCTCGGTTTGTTGCAACGGGACATGGCATTAGTGACTGGATAATCCGTTTTCTGCAACAAAGGGTTTCTCGTAAATAGCGCTGAGCTGGCTGGCCGCAGAAAGTGATGTGAGGGGAGGGGGCGTCCAGGAAGGGTCCTGTCGTGGAAGGACTCAGCATGTTTTTTCATTCTATCCTCTTTATTTTGTCGTGTCTTGCACGGCGCAGGCCGCGAATGTCTGCTGCTGTGCGAGCCATGCCACACGGGCCGATTTAAATTAGGAAAGGGCGATGGATTAGGGCGGCTAATGGTGCTTGTAATTTATTTTAAGCCAATTTAACGTGTTACTCTGTTTATTGGGCTAAACCCCAAGCTTGTGTAATGTTGCGCTTGTGATGCGTCACTATAATCCCTCACCTCGGATGGAGTGTGTGCCTGTGAAATGCACAGAGACTGCTCACACAGCATGGTCGCCCTGCAATCAGCAGTTTTGTGTTTGCTCCAGAGCAGGGTCACTCTGCAAGAAAAATGTGGTTTCCCTCTGTGCACCTTTTCATGTAGGATGTTTCATAGGATATGACAATATCACTACAAGCATGTGTACCATCACATGGCATTGCTGATGCACACACAGAGTTTGTTAGTCACACAGCGTGGCCATTCAGTTCCCCCAGTCAGTGGTGCCCCTGAGCCTGTGCAGGATCTGAACAGCTGCAGCTGTCTATTTTAAGGAGCCTGTGTTTTACTAGGCCACCAGAGTAAAGGGTGACAATCGTCAGTCACTTCCTAGGTTGTCAGAGGTGGCCTTTGCCAAGCCCATGTCGTAGAGATTCTAGTATTAATTTATGTCATCATCTTGACAAATTGTTTTGTGTAACATGATGAGTCCTGCAGCGTGAGTGCTTCGATTTTTGTGATTCTCACAGCAGTAAAAAAGTCTTAATAGTTTTCTGTTTTGGTTGTTGCATGCTGCACAAGAGTGGCAAGATTTTCATTTTATACAGATGGATCAAGGATTTAAGTTTTAAGAGAAACATTCGCGATCCGTATACATCTTAAAATTTGGCAGACTGGGCTGTATCAAAAAAATGCTCCAAAACCTGGCCATCAAATAATATTTTTGATAATCACATCGGGTTACCATGGCAGTAGTCAAGATCTCCTTACAAACTATCAAAGCCTTCAAGGCCATTTCGACTTTTTACCTTGCATAGATCTTTTCATCATGACTCATGATTGCTCACTTTCAGTTGCCATTCCTTTTTGAGTCTGTAGTGATGGTTCAAAGGGCATAGGTTCCCCTTTTTTCACCTCTGATGAGTCACATAGTTGTAAAAAGAGGTTTCTGTCTCACGCTTAACCTGCCGTCTGTTCAGGTTGTTTGGCGGGAAAGAGAGCTTCCTTTCTGTTACAGGTCAGTTGAGCTATGAGGGGTTTTAAAAAGATGATAAAGTTACAAATTAGCCTCAATGATAAACATTTTTTCAGTCTTTGTTTTTGCTTCAGTACTGATGTCATGGCCCATCATCAAACGTGGTGCAGTAATATCCCGGAATCACATTTCCAGGAGCTATTGATTTAGCTATCTCTATTAACTACCTTCCTAAGGAATGGTATAGGCAGATCCTGTAGTATACATGTTCGCTAGCATGCAGGACCTTATCCCTGTGTCATGTGAGCTTGGCGAATAATGACACAGTTTAGACCTTCCCCTCCTCTATTCTCACACCCGATACCTTTCAGTGGAGGTCTATTGTTGAAAAGCAAACAGCAGGTTTTTACATGGCTGAGGCAGGGATGATAATGAGAGCCCCCTGTCGGGACCCCTTTAGTCTGATGGCTCAATGCTTGACCTCTCTCTCATTTTCTCTATACAGGGTGTTGCCCATGAATGCGATAGACACACGGACTTCTTCGGATCTACTTACCCCAGGCCAGCGACCTCTGAATGGGTCACGAAGAACTTCAGAGGGGAAGAGAAGATTATCTTAGTTGACCTGGCTCCTGCTCACACTGATGTCAATGTAGTTTTACAGCTTTATTTTACTGTGGGTATCCTTTGATTTTTGGATTGATATATTCAAGTGACACCCGGTGGAGTATTAGTGGTCGGTTTGGTTGAAAATATTCACCTGGCTCGGCTTATTCATGCCCGTCATGAGTGTACCAGCCCAGCAGAAACCCAGCACCAAAAGAACAGGCAAACGCATAACATTTTTCAACGATCAAAGCATAGTGATGAAGGAGACTTCTCAGCACCCTGAAGGGTCCTATTATGCCCCAGGTGGCACTGCCTCAGACCCCGGACAGAGCGAGGCTGCAAGTACCGTAACCTCTAATCCAGAGGGCCCTCACATGTACCTCAACTCTGTCATCTTCAGCCCAGATAAAGGTGACCAGAGCAGGGGTCATTATCAGCAGACTGTTCCTATGAAGTGGGCCCACCAGGAGCCTAGTCAGCAGCAGCCATCAATGTCCCAGCAACAGAGAGCTGCGTCTTGGACCGCCATGACTAACTGGGGACAAAACTTTACAAATTACATTGGAGGAGTTAACGTAACAGACTCAAGGACCCAGAATGCATTTGTGAAGTCGATGCATGAGAATTCTGGCTTACAGCCACATCAGCAGCCCCCTAACAGAGCTGCTGACAAGCAGCCTCTAGGGGCCAACCCTTCAGTAGAAGCCTACAGGGATGCAGTTAAGGCTCGGGGCATGGAGTGGGAGCCGCAGCAACAGCAGTCCCAAGCCTTTCAGGAAACCTTAAAACCCGGGGCACTGAACACCCAGCAGCACAGCACATCCCACCCAGGAGGAAGCTCAGTTTTGCAGCCCTTCCAGTTGGCCTTTGGTCAGCCCAAGCAGCACCTGCAAGCCTACTACCAGACCTTTCAAGGCAACAGGACAACCCTACCTAACCCACCTAACTACTCAACGCAGGCAAAACCTCCGCACCAGTTACAGCAGCTGCAGAAGCAAGAGCAAATACAACGCCAGCAACAACATCACATAATCCAGCAGCAAATTCAACAGCAGCACCATCAACAAATGCAGCAGCAACAAATCATTCAGCATCAACAGCATGTGCAGCAACAGCTACAGCAGCAGCAACAAATACAGCACGAGCAGCAGCAACAAAAGATACAGCAACAGCAACAACAGCAGCAAATACAACAACAACAGCAGCAGCAACAACAGCTCCATATTCAACAGCAAATGCAACATCAGCAGTTGCAAAAACAAAACCCTCATGTGCTTGACTATTACCCTGGTCCACAAAATGCACACCCTCACCCACATCCACAGCCTGTGGTGGTACACTCCCAGGAGTCCTCTGCTTCAGCTCCCCTAAAGATCCAGGAGCCAGTCATCCAGGACATCACCCCAGAACCCCAGCAGTCGTCAGATCCCCTGCAGCCCCCTCTCCAGTCTGAGCCCCTGTCCCAGTCACAGCCCCAGACACAGCTCCAATCCCAAACACAGCTTCGCAGATCACGACGGCTCTCCAAGGAAGGAGGGGCACCATCTGACAACCCCTTTCTCGCAGTTTCTTCGGATCAGGCAGCCCCGGGGCTGCAGGGTTCCCAGAACGGGACCCGTGATATCCAGGCAGCCCCAACGGGTGTCATTCAGAGCACGCGCAGGAAACGCAGGGTGTCCCAGGAGGTCAACCTGGAGACCCTTGCTCAGAAGGCCTCCGAAATGGAGTCTCTACCATCACATGTTGTCAAGGTAAATGCTCATTTTAATTTGGAAACTATCATATGGTTCAGACATTCTTCTTTCATTATTTTTCTTTCTTTTTATGTTTCTGTTTTTCCTTTTTTGTGTCTTTCTGTTTTCCTTGCTCTTTTGCTCACTCATCTGTTTCTCAGCTGTTCCCTCTCAAGCAGAAGAACCACAGAAATAACCTTAAATAGAAAAGGACTGAATGTTCTTAATCCCGATCATTGCATAGCAGTTTATATCTAAACTCGCCGCTGAAAGCTGGAAGCCTTAATTGCGAATATCTCGGTGAGAGCTAGAAATCTATTTTTCTAGTGTTATCCCAGGGTATAATTGCAATGGGACTTCAGCTCCCTGAACAAGATCGGGAACTGGAAAAAACAGTCTAATGCAACTGCCAAGAAAACTCTGCCAAAACTTGTGTTGTTCTGATCAACGTGTTGCTGGAAGAGATGCTGGGTGTAATCAACGCCCAATGAAGTGTACACCACAGAACTGAGCTGCTCAGCCCTTACAAAATGTTTCAAACGAACCACTTAATGAAATACCCTAACCATGCCATGTGAAGTCATACACTTATCTGTGTTTATCTGCTGAATGTCTTGATTGTGCAACAAGTCCTTTTTCCAAACAGCACTGAGTCAGTATGTTTGTAGTTCAGCACGGCTGTGCCCTGGATTTGCCTCACGCGTAGCTGATCATACAGACAGTGTGTTGGGTTACATGCCTGTACACCTCCCCCCATCCCATCAAAGGAGAGAAACTCCAGCCTGGCCTCGTCTGCCCTCCCCCCCCTCAGGGAGGGGTGCAGGGTTGCCCTGCCTGCAGTGCTCAGCAGAATGTCTCTCCACCACTCTGGTGTAGGGACTGGAGTTTTCCACCAGTAATAATGAGCACGGTTCCAGCGTAGCCACACTGCTGCATGCCTCTCTGCCCATGAAGATGCAGTGTGCAGCGACAGAATGCATCTGTCTTCAACTGGCCTCTGATGTGGTGCTTTACATGGCTCTGAAGCCGTTCCAGAGGTGATCGTTGCTCTAAAGCACACAGACTGCTGATGCCCACTCATTATGGTTTCTCAAAGAAAAAATGTGAAGAATGCTTTTGGGGATGGTTTCTTTGACATGCGTGGAAGGTTTGTCACTTAGGTGCTGCACCTAGCAGTGCAATATCAAGCCAAGACATGGTAATAATTCAATTTTTTTTTTTTTTTTTTTGAAATGCTTTTAACAGTAGTTCATTTTCTATGTTTGGGTTCTGTAGGAATGCAGCTCAGGCTTGTTTAATGTTGTATTGACCTATTTGTTAACGCTCCATTTTGACTATTGACGTAATTTTCATTACATATTGAGTTTTTGTCTCAGCTGAGTAACAGGGTTGCAGGGTTCCCAATTTATGGTATCGATTTTAATTCAGCAACCTGCCCAAGTGAATTAATAGCCACCCAAGTAAATTTTATTGTGATAGGGTGTGCTAAGCTGCCATTACTTAAAGTTGTTAGGGAGTGACAGTCTTTACACTTGTTGTTCAGTGCTCTCTATCAGCTACACCAGATGATTTTATTAGTTATGGCATTGGAAAATTTAATGAACTTGTGAGCTGCAGTTTCAGTGTTGCTTTGACGACTCTATAGCAAGCCAACAGCAGGATGAAGCTGTCTTTGATTTTTGCTTCAGTTCAGTCTTTAACTATCAAAGGAACCTAGTAGTCACCCCCTTGAGGAGTTGGTTGTTTTTTTTACCTCCACAAGGATGTAATATTTCCCTTTTAGTGTAGGGCTGCAACTAACCCTTAGTTTTATTATCGATTAATCTGACTGTTATTTTCTGAATAAATCGTTTTGCCAATAAACACCAGAAAATAGTGAAAAATGCCCATTATGATTTCCTTAAGGCTAAGTTAAGTCATAAAGCCTAAAAAAACTGGCAATTATTTACCTTTAAGGAGATGGAACTAGTGAATTTATCGACTATTATTATTATTATTATTATTATTTATCTATTTTTTCCTTTACTCACTCATCAAATTGCTACCAATATACTTTCTGCGGATCAACTAATTGATTAATTGGCTTAATGTTTCAGCTCTAATTTAGTGTCTACCAGCATTTGCAGTGTGCTAGCAATGCATCCGCATATGCTTTTGATGTTGTAGACGAAAGACGAATCCATCTGTAAACAGCATTGTAACACTTTCTTCCACCATCTTTATCAGGAGCCCCACAGGCCATGGAGTCCCACTGAACCAGAGGGTCTGAACGCCAAGCGACCTCGAGACGACAACCTTCTTCCACTCGTCATCCCCGTGTCTGTTCCGGTCCGGAGGCAGGAACCCTCCTCCCCTGACAGAGACGAAGCAGCCCTGGCCTCCGGCTGGCCCCCCAGGCCTTCAAACCCCCAAGACCTTGGCCGTGCAGATCACAAACCCTCGGTCATTGTCACCCGGAGACGTTCACTCAGGAACTCCTTGTCAGAGAGCTCAGAGCAGGTCGGTATACTTTTGTTCTTGGCTGCTCTCTGTTGTGGGTTTTTTGTTTTGTTTTGTTTTGTTTTTTTGCGGTGCCAGCAGGGTTTGGTACATCTTTTCTAACTGGTACATTTTCATACATTTACAGATCTTATTCACCAAAATATTAGAGTGAAGTTACAAAGAATATGGGGTAATATTTTAGCATCCCACTGTCCTCTTCAGTATTTTTTCTGCCTGTCTAAACTCCAGCTATTAAATCCTTGCATTTATGCCACATCGCCCCACCAACACACTCTCCCTTCCCCCCACCCTGCTCAGTGTCTCCCCTGCCCCCATTTTAGTTGTCCACACTTTTCTCCCTTTCCTTCTTTCATTTGGGGGGGATTTGGTGAACTGGTTGCCCTGTCCCAGATCAGGCAGATTATCAGGGTTTAGCACTGCCGTAGCGTACATTATGTTCCATACAGTTGAGGGTCGGGGTGCCTTGTTCTGTCTGTAGGATTTTTCAGGATGAACATATAAAAAGCAAACTATGTTATGGGGCATAACTGTCGTTGAGCTTTGTGTGTGTGTGTGTGTGTGTGTGTGTGTGTGTGTGTGTGTGTGTGTGTTTTCGTTCTTACATAAAATTAAAAATGATGTAACACATTGCAAACAGAGCCTCCTGTGATAAATTTACTTCTTAAAATTATTTTTCCTCACCAGAATGGCAGCACAGAGGGGGAGAAAGAAGACGATGGCAAAAAGTCCAAACGGCGTCCCCGGCCTGAACCCCTTTTCATCCCGCCACCTAAACCTGGCTTATTCATTGCTCCACCGGTGTACTCTAGCATCACACCTTACCAGAGCCACCTACGCTCCCCTGTACGCCTGGCCGAAAACCCCCTCACCATGCCCCCCTACACGCCTCCGCCAATCCTCAGCCCTGTTCGTGAAGGCTCAGGCCTGTACTTCTCCACTTTTCTGTCTTCTGCTGCAGCGGCTGCAGCCAGCGGACAGGGCCTGCCACCTCCTGCAACGCCCAAGTCAGCCACACGCAGCCTGTTGCGTTCTAGTAAGTAAAACAATAGAGAGAAGTTCATAAGTTCCTCACTGAATTAGCCACAGAACATCAAAACTGTGTAAATTCAAACATGAAGTAATAAACATCTGGCAGTAATGTATGATTCATATGTGAACTGTGATAGTTGCTGTATGAATATTTGAATTAGGCCTGACTGATTGACCTTTCTGCATTTAACATTCTTGATTTTTAACCCACAAGATATTTTTTCTTAATTCTTGTACTGTATATCAAGATATAACTCTAGTGATTATGATAAACATCTTCTTTATAATGTCACTGAGTGGTTTTCATGTTACTGCCCCTTTAGACAGCTGCGACATCACACCACCAGTTCTGTCTGCTATGAGCGAGGCCACTCCAGTCAGCATTGAGCCGTGAGTATTTCCCCTCTTCATCCCCAAATCATTATCTTCCATTATGGAAAGCGTGGGTTTGGTGATTGTGTGTCATTTTCAGAGGAACTGTGTACTCTGAAGCATGCATCAACATAGCTGGAGTAGTAGATCTGCAATCAATTATTCAAACCATAACACAGGACTGAATCATGAAATGTCTTGAAAGCGAGCCCAGACTTCTTGAAATTCTAAACCCACCCTTTAAAGTGGGCCCCCCCCTTTGCCATTGTTACCACTGGAATCTTTTGCCCTGTCATCTAAAGCCAACGTTAGTGTCAGCGTTCACCTTCTGATCTAACAAAGATCTAACGAATCCTAATGTCTCTCTTAGTAAAATGCATCTAGTCTTAACAAGTCAATACTAAATGCCAAATGAAAGCCTTAAAGTTGTTCGGAAACTAATGGCATTAAATACACCAGAGGCCTGTACCTCTGCTCTTTAGTGCATGTTATAACATGGTTGGAAACTTATTAGAATGGGCACATGTCTGGAATTTAACAAAATACCATAATAGTAGAGTTTCAATGCTTAAGAATTCAGTCCTGGTTTATTTGGGAACACCCATAGATTAATACTAAAGCAAACATTAGTTGAGCAGCTACTTTGTCAGAATTACAACTGGTGAAGAGCAACTGGCCTATCTGTGTCCAGTGCAGCCAAACAGACTCACATTGTTTTTACTCTCTGGAGTCCAGGTTGATTGTAGACTTTCTATGTATGAATTTTTTTTTCTCTGTTTTATCACATTTTAAACTGCCCTTATCCCACATGCATGGTATGTGGAGTAAGGGCATCACAAAATATATTAGAAATGACTCTAACCTATAAAATATACTGCGAATCCTGTGGCTGCTTCACAATAAAAGCCACCTTGTGTTATACAAGTTGGAACACTTTTAATGGGAAGCAGTTGCAGTAGGGAGTGTTCCATTTGCATTAGCAGTAATTTTAAAACAACCCTGATGCACTGTGAAGAAAGTAAACATTAAGACTGATATCAGTGAGGTAAAATTACGCTGGATTACATGCATACAATGTTTCCTGTGAATCTCTCGTATTTAGGTCGCATCCAGTGCTAGAGTGGCAGACTTTTCCTCTGACATTAAAAGCTACTATGCAAAAATGTAATTAGTGAATGGAAATACGTTGAAAGGCTATTGCTCAAAAAATAAAATCCATTAATAGTATCAAAAATGGGCACTCATTAAATGAAAATCTGAAGGATCATAACTTTAAACTTATCCTCAGATATATATAGATATATAATGCACAGAATTGACGGTGCATGTAAACAACTTAAACCAAATAAGACCTTCAGTAGAAAATGGCCAACAGCCAAGTTCCTCCATAAGTGTTAACACAGCCATTGATAGCTTGGATTATTTAAAATGAAAATTTTATGAAAATTAGAGCAGCAGAGAAGGGGAGCTTCAAGGGCACTGAGACCAGGTGTTTAACCCTTAAACTATCAGTCAAGGATTCAGTCTTTTTTGTAGTTTTTTTTTTAAAATTTTTTTTTAAATATTTGTTAAGACAGTGACGTGCAGTTTATGAGGTTGCATTGTGCAAGCTGTTGCCTGACTGGTGCAAGGCGCTAATCAGTTAGTCAGGGACGAGAGGCTTCCCATAAATCATGGTTTCAGCTGGGTCTGGTGTACTCCCAAACACACAAGAGGCATCACAGTTCAACTTTTAGCAGCCCACCTTCCCAGGGGGAGGCTGCCAGAATACACACACTCACTCAGCTGGAAATACTGCAGGCCCACTGGAAATGCAGGGGAGGGAGGAGACACGCTTGAACAGGATTGACTGTGTGAGCGCTGCATGATTTTCAAAACTACATCACTGTCATATCTGGTTTCAGCCCCTTGAGAAATGAACTGTATCTTTGATTTAGATGCATTAGTTGGATTATGAGTCTTTCTTCTTGCTTGGCCATGACCTTTGTCCCACACCAGAATAAGGATCCATTCACTTTCAATTCAGTCAATTGAAGAAATGAATTCTGTTTGAAATACAAATGTTGAAAGACATTTTCATTTATTCATTATGCTGAGAGCACAAGAGAGCTGTGTAACAAGCTTGAATTCAAAACTGTGCAAGAATTGCAGCACTCAGAGCCCAAGTGCCTAAACAGATCACACTGTGGCTATTTAAAGATCATGGCAGAAAGAAAAGCTAGGAAATGAAAATATGATCTCAGAAATAAAACAAGAGCTTTACTCCTAAAAAAACAACAACTTGATATTGCTATATGATGTCTTGACTGGAATATTTAAGAGTGAATAAATGCCTCATAACTGAAGAGGCACTTGATGAATTTTGATCAAATTCAAACTGAATCATCTCCAGCCTTGTCGATCATTTTGATGTCTTGTTCCCAGACGGATAAATATTGGGTCGCGGTACCAGGCGGAGGTGCCAGAGCAGAGGCAGCGGTCAGCTGTCGAGCTGGATCGCCATTGCGCGGACCTGGTCTGGGCTCCAATGAATGAGGTGGAGGAAAAGCCGGACTTCCATGAGAAAGGTAAGAAAAGTACCTGATACAGTATTTCACAATTGTTACATCACCTAAAACCAAGTTCTGTTCTGAAGTATTTTGATTTATATTCTATGATAAGCAGGAGTTTCTTGTGTATGAATCACCAGTTTTGTTTTGTCTTAAAACTTTCCAGTTTTTATTCAGTCTGAGACTAAAGCCTGTCATTTCCTTGTTTGCAAAATAGAGAAGTAATTCTCTCTTGTTATCCCTTTAGAGTTTTCAGCAATTCATGATCAAGCTTTTGCAATGTTGGGATGTCTCAAGCAGATTATTTCTTAATTTCTCATTTTCAGTGAGAATGTGCAAGCAGGTTTAACTCTGCAGATATACCACTGTATATGATACTATATAATATGTTAAAATATACTAATATAAAGGATATACAGTATGTCATTGTGGGAAAGGTTGTTTTGGACTAATTCTGATCCTCAATAATAAAAACAAAAACACAAAATTGCACAATTTATACAGTTGAATATTATTTTAATAGATTATGTTTGAATTGCATGTCTTTGATTTTCATTCTTTTACTTAAAAACTTACAAAATATTGTCAGCACTGTATGCAAAATAATAACAAAATGTGGTTTTTCCCTGTCATAAGCAGTCTCTGTCTCTTTCAGTGGAAGACCTCATGCACCTGGCCTGCTCCAGTGTTTTGTGTGGAGGAGGCACCAACCAGGAGTTAGCCCACCATTGTCTGTACGAATGCAAAGGGGACATAATGGTGAGTGTGGCAGAACAATCTTTATTGATTTGCCGGGCAGGGATTTACATTATTAAAAAGAAAAATGAATGGGAGCTGCGTTCTGCACTAAGTGGACTTTGTGATTAGATTTATCCAGGTCTCCTTCTAACCCACACATGCACATTAACCTGTTTTCATCTTAAAGATTCACTGTACTCACAAAAACAGCAAAATCTGCATTCCTATTAAAATATATAGTGTCACACAGAATATTTAAAAAGATTTCAGATACTTACTATTTTAAAAAATGACTCCTACTTTTATAGTGAGAATAAATTAATTATATAATAAGTTATATTGCAATATTTTTTAGACTGTTTCATGTTGGGTTTGTCTTTCTTCTTTAGAAGCGGTAAATCCTTTTGAAATTGAATGTTTAATCATTCTTTCAAAAGTATTGGCATCCCTGTCTTGAATGAAAGAAAATGTGAGGCCTCGTGCACATTCAAGTTGGCTTTCTGCACAAACCTTAAGTGTTGTGCACACAAGAAAAGTGGTTTCCATAATCAGGGTAAGGGGTTAGAGAAATCTGCTAACACAGCTCGATATCTGTTGGCAAAACCTGATTTCTTGATTTCCTGGTCTTGTGAACCTTAAACCTTGTTCTGTCAGGGTTTTTTTACATGTGTGCAAGTGCATGACAAAGGCCTTGTATTCAAAATCAAAAACAAAACAAAAAAAATCAATCCAAAGTCCAACCAAAACAAAAATATGTCAAGGTGTTGCTTCTTATCTCACTAATACACTGAAAATATGCAAGCCGCAATTCAAAAATATGATAGGTTGGGGAGAGATGCAGTGCACATGCACGTGTCCTTTGACTGCCTTCCTTAACCTGCTACCTCAAAATAACCTTGTGTCTTGTCTGCCTGTAAAAGTAGTGAATGCAGTGAGATGCCTCATCTGAGCTCTCAGTGATTACTCAACGGAAGTGACTGATCTGTAGAATTCCACTTTGCTCTGTACTGAAACTGGTGGCCGGAAATGACTGATATAGTAAAAACGGTTTGGTTATTTAGCCAGAGGCAGAGTGATGCCACTGAGTGTGTAGAGCAAAAGAGCTCCACATGCTGTCAGAGAGGTGTGAAGCACAGGCTTGACTGTGTGAACGTTTACTGGATTAATTGATTAGTCGACTGACAGAAAATCAACTACTATCAGCAACTATTTTGATAATGGATTAATTAATTAATTGATTATGTGAAGTGATTTATTTATTTATTTATTTTTTCAAGCAAAAAAGCCCTAAATTCTGTAGTTCAAGCTTCTCAGTTGTGATGATTTGCTGCTTGTCTTTGCCCAATGTCATAATAAACTGAATACCTTTCACTTGTGGCATGATTGTCAAACAAAACAAGACATTTGAAGATTAAGCTTTAGGAAACTGAAAGGTATTTCTTGCTGTTTTCTGTCATTTTATAGACCAAAAGATTGATGTATTTATTAGGTGCAGCCCTAGTTGAGTGGTTTAGTGTAGCCATGTTCCACCTTTTTTGGTCCTGAGATATTCTCAAAAAGCAGAAAGCAAAGGTCTGAGCTTCATTCAACATTATGAAGGGCAAAGATTTCTGCCTTCAGGATGCAAGGTCAAATGTACAGCAATGTACACTATATCGGCCATGTTGTAACTTTATTAGGTTTGCATGCCATGCGGTCAGGTCTACTCACATTTCTTAGCTGCAGTTGAAATCTACTTGCAAAAACATCTAAACAACAGACAAAACATCTAAATCATAAATTTGCTTGCGGAAGGTCAGGAAAAAGTCATAAACATTTGAGCCCGCAATCACTCATAGTCACCAAGATTGGTCAGACGGATGCCTTACCTGTACTGCAGCAACGATGCATCCTGTCTCTCATACCTACTGCATCACTGCCAGACCACTAATTACATCAGAGCTCATCATCAGGGCTAGTTCAGTTTGCAGAGCATATATCCAAGGATGTAATCCTTCAAGAATGACCAGAACTCAGCTTTGACCTCAACAAAACAAAAAACAAAAACATTTAACAAAAAAAGGGAACAATATACTCTATGCTGGTTGTGGTAATGAATCAAATAGCAGTCACTCTTAAATGTTGCAAGGCAGCAGCTCAAGAGGCTCTTTCCTGGTCACATCAACCCAATTGAAATACCAACAATACAACAATACAGTCAGATATGGAATTATTTCAGAGGATTACACAGAAAACAGTCATGGGAGGGTCGGAACAATGGCTACAGATGAATGCTGGGATATTAAAAGGAAAAATGAAGCCTTAACATCTCAGAAATAGCCTTGGTGCTTGTGACGAGCTTTTACCTTAATAGTTGAAAAGTTAATTTGAGTAATTTAAATGGTAATAATAATATTAATAATGATCAAGGCTGCAACTAACAATTATTTTCATACTTGATTATGATATAATTCATAATCAAACTATTATTCAATGTGTGTATAAAACATTTTTTAAAAATGTCCATCAAAATGATCTAGACCTCAAGGAGAAGTCTTCAGATGTTTTTTTTTGTTGTCCCACCAAAAGTCCAAAACCCAAAGATATTCAATTTAATATGATGTTAAGATGAGATAAAGCAGCAAATTCTCACGGTTGACAAGCTGAAGCTATCAAGCGTTTTGCATTTTGGCTTAAAAAATGGCTTGAACAGTTAATCGATTTATCAAAATTGTTGCTTGTGCATTTCCTGTTGACCGACCAACCAATTAATCCACTAATCATTGAAGCTCTTACATTAATATTAATGTTAAGATACAGTTTCCGTGGCATCTAATCTCACTGAATATTTAATTTGAAAAAATTAAGTCGCACTTTAAACCACTTTTTTATCACAGACTATTTTTGTCTTGCGTAAAGAAGACTGATAGTGGATCTAACTACGGATGGGTTAGTCAACACTGATCAACACAAAGTCTTTTAATTTCATAGAGAAAACAAATGTTTACATTTT
The DNA here is from genome assembly GCF_016859285.1 of Xiphias gladius. Lineage (NCBI taxonomy): Eukaryota > Metazoa > Chordata > Actinopteri > Istiophoriformes > Xiphiidae > Xiphias > Xiphias gladius. The sequence goes on from NC_053409.1 coordinate 19,742,507, forward strand.
GCATTACACTGTCGACCGTACACTGGATGCACAAGCTTGGAGTTGACTTGATGCCTGCTTCAGAGCAGTCAGAGTGCTTTGTGGTACTACACTGTTGGAGATTTCATGCCCTAGCGACCAGCACTGGTCCAGCGTTGTCAAGGAAACTACGAGGGTTGGGGGTGCTGTCAAAGCGCCCACTCTCTGCAGCGGTCCGGCTCAAACTGCTGTCTTTCAGTAAGCCTGCTCATAAAGACGGTTTCTTCTCAAAGACCACAAAGTTAATTTTTATTTGACAATACTAGAGAGCGTATCATCATAACGTGATGCACTCAGATACTTGATACTAGCAGGAAAACGAGAACAATGGTTATCTCACTCACTGGTTACCTATACAAATCATGGTTGGCTCAGTGTGGTTTTATAGGTTTACAAAGCACCATTGGCCTGCTGTGTAAAGGCTAATAACAGTCACTGATGTGCAGCTAATGTGCCAAGTTTTTTCACTTTCAAGTAATGTTATAATGTCGTTTTCAGGCTGCTCTGTCGCTCCTGATGCTGAAGAATCCAATTTTCCCCAAGTCTCATCATTTGTCAAACTACCACTACTCAGGTAAGTCATTTAAAATGAGTATTTATTAATATTTCAATCGAATTTTAGCATGTTTCTTTACCTATAATAATAATAAATGGATGTGATTTACTTAGAAATGAGACAATGAGTCAATTAGTCATTACAGAGGAAGTCCACTATTTTGATAATTGTTTATAATCTTTTCATTCATTCACTCGATGTGAAGACTTGCTGTCTTTCTAAGTCTGGTGTAATATTAAGTTGATAAATTTGGGGTTTTAGACTGTTGTTTGGACAAAACATGCTATTTGAATTGTAACGGCCAATTTTCAGTATTTTTTGACCTTTTATAGACCAAAGAGAGAAAATAGCCGGCAGATTAATTGACAATGATTGTAATCGTTAACTGCAGCCCTACATTTAACATGATTCTGTGACAAGTAAAGTATGAGTCACAGAAAGCTGACTGAATTTATCAGCTGTCATATTCGTAATTTTCTGACATCCTTTATTGCCCTATCTGATAAGCCCTAGCCATCTGGTGCTCAAAGAAGTTTAAAACACATGCTCCCAATTATTTCAAAATCGTAATTTTAACCAAGATGAATTCTGAATTTGTGTATGTTGGTTCTTGTGTTTGTGCCCTTATTTCATAATCATGGATGTGTTGAGCATTTTCCCTGCCCCATTTCTGTCTTATTACCAGTAAACAGTGATGGACTTTCTAAGCCCCTGCCTCTAAGCAACGGCAGCTGCAGTAGCGAGAGTGTGGTGCTGGAGGTGCTGGTGGGGGTAGTGGGTGGCTGGGGAGGATTGTCATGGTCAACGTGATGAGGGAAGGAGGGGAATAGGGAGGGGGTGTACAGCATGTGGTTAATCCCAAGCAGAAGACAGAAGAGCCATTGTTTATCAAGTGATTTGAGTGAATGTGTGTGTGTGGCTTTAAGGGTGGGGGGTGGGACTGAACTTGCCTAGGTCTTCACACACCCAGAATAAAGCAAGATACTAGATATGTGATTAAGTGTTTTTAAACTGGCTACTAACACGCCACAACTCTTTCTTCATCGGCCTCTCTGTTGAAATGTCTTCCTCTCCCTCCCTCAGGATCAGACAGCTGGACAGCAGCTGAGAGACGCCAGTTCAACAAAGGCATCACTGCATACAAGAAGGACTTCTTTATGGTGCAGAAACAGGTATTCGTGTGGTTCCAAACCAAATGAGAGCATAATCCAAACTCTCAGTTCTAGTCATGGTACGACTAAGGCCACCTGGCAGCTGTACAGTAAACAAAACTTCCCAAATAAAAAATGTTCACATGATAATGTCCTTTCCTCCCTTTGGCAGGGCAGGGAAAGGGAAATATAGTCACTCTGGAACAATGTTTCCTCCTTGTTTAATCATGTGTAGTGTTGCAGTCAATTATTTCTTTCCACAGCAGCGCAAAACTATTTAGTTTTCTTGTCTGAACCATTTCACCAAATTACATCATGTTTAGAGTTTCAAAGTGGTCATTGGCCAAACCTCCAAATAAAGGCTTTTAAATTCAATTTGTCAATATGCTTTAGGCCTTTGTGGTTTGAAAAATTGCAATTAGAAGTTTTCTGAACAGTTAGAGGATTAATTGATTGATCAACAAAAGAAAGCTCAGCACCTGTTTTGATAACTTTGTTATGGTCATTTTTTGAATCAGAAGTGCCAAAACATTTTGTGATTTCTCAAATTAGCAAAAGAATTAGCTCCTTTTCTTTTTTTTTTTTATGTATGTGTTAGTAAAGTCAGTGGACTGATGATCGTATAAAACAGGGAATTTGAAGATTAGATAAATTAGCCTGCAGATTAATCGATAATTGATAAAACTGCAGCCCTAGCTGCAATGAAGCTTCTCAGATCAAATCAAAAATGGAAGAAAAAAAAATTCAAAATTCCTGCTCCAGCCTTTTTGCTTTTCTACAGCAGAGGACTGCGCTTGTTACTACTTAGCATACTTGCCCTGAAAAATGACTATATGTGCTCAATAACATGCATTGACATTTTAACAACTTTTAAAATTACAACTCCATTGACAGTGCATGTGTATGTGGTTTTACAGGTGACCACTAAGACCGTGGCGCAGTGTGTGGAGTTTTACTACACGTACAAGAAACAAGTCAAGATCGGCCGCAACGGGACGCTGACCTATGGGGAGGGAGAGCCTTTGGAGAGTAGGACCACTGAGGAGGAGATGGACCACAAGGTCAGTTAAATGTCTTTATAATACATGTACTGCAGTGACAGATTTGTTCTGTTGCCGATATATAGACCTAAAGATGGTTAATTTAGGAAATTAAGCTGCCACAGAGGCAATTGAGGCCCTGACATGAAGCAGGCCCAAGCTATTACACATAGCAATTTCATAGAAACAACCATATTTTACTGAAAGCTAAAACAAGTCACAAGTTAATCTGTTTAGAAATCAGCAGAATGAATGTGATTGTTTGACCGCAGGGAGATATGATTAGATATGAAAAAGCAGAGTTTTATTTAGGTATGAAACTGCAGAGTGTCATTTCAGAAATAACATATCAGAAAATCTTCTGTGACCAGCTGAGCCTTGAAACGAACAGCGTGGGAAAGGTTGCAGCTCACTCCAAGATTGTATTATCTTAGTCAATGTAAAATTAGATGCGGAGATTTCTTTCTGTCATGGAAACATGTTCGAGAAAGTTGCAGTGTGAAAGGTAACGTGTGTAACACTCCACTATGGAGTTTGCTAAATGAGCACCTAGCTGGGAGTTTCTCTCCCAGAGGCTTTTGTCTTGAAACTCTACTTCCTTGGGCGGGCAGGGCTCTCACAGACTGGAGCCACAGCGGGAGGAGGACAGCAGGAAGTGGGAAGGGTCAGCTGACAGGAAACAGGATGTCGGCCCCACCAGGGTAACACACACGCTGCAGTCAACTGAGAACGTGAGTGTGAAATTGATTATCAGCTCTGCATAGGGAATGAACCAGTGACTGAACAAAAATAAATAAATAAAACAAGTCGATGAAAAGATGAATGACAGAACAGGTTTGTTTTGTGTCCTCCCCCATAAAGTTTCTATTTATCGACCTTTACCCAATGAGATGATGATTTCAAAAACAAAAAAGCTTTAAAAAAAAACTGATTTATCTATTTTTTGAAGTGAGGGTTTTTTGTCATTAAAACAAATGCGTCTTTTACAATAATGTTATGTTAAATCTGGTGCCTGTTTTTATAATATTTGATAGTGAACAGACATTGAATAACAGGAGTCGGGACTTTTGTTTAATTCCTGTTTGCTCACATGCTGTATGTAAAGAGTTTGGCTGGATACCCTCTCATTCATCCATAAATTAGCATGTAAATTAAAACTGTGGGGAGTCTGCTGGTGGGATTATGATTGTAAGAGAGTTTTTAACCTCTTCTGCCCCGATTGCACAAAAATGACATGAGAAGAACCACCTCAGCAACTTAGAATTGCCTCTTTCACAGTGTTTCCTAGTTTAATAAACTGATTTTTTTTTTCTTTGCACATAAAAGATGAATATTGAGATAGTAAACTTATTACTGATCTTAGAAGGCGGAACAAGATGTGCTGCTTTAGCCCTTTACATTAATCTGATGAAGCTCCTGTCAGACTTTTGCCACCTTGGAGGTGTTACAGAAATGTGTCTACTGGGACGACTGCCGTTGAGAGGTTTATGTAAAAGCGACCAGGGTCCTTACTCAGACATGAGACTGACATGTTAAACTGCAATCAGATTAACATAAAGTTGTGCATTTCTGAAAGGAGCTATACTCACACACACTCCACTCTCAGGCTCTTGGAAGCAAATGGAGCAAGTTAATCTGCATATTAACATTTTTCATCTCATTTGTCTGTTTGTCTTTCGAGCTCCTCATCATGACATTCAGTGTCAGCAGTAATTCTCACACCAACAGATTATTTGGTCCCTAGTCTGTTTCTGCAGTAGCGGTTTTGCAAGAGGCTTTTGACTAGTTTTTCCTCCATGGCAGCAGAATATGTTTCACAAGCTATGAGAAACTCCCACAGCGTTAACTGCGTTTCCCAAACACTTTAAAGGCTGAATAACTAACAGACTCAGCGGAACTGGTGAGCCCATCAATATCGTGGCTACAAACAATCAATAAGGCAACACACTCTTTAGGTTTCAGTACACAGTTTGAAAGAATATATGCTGATGTGGAAATGTAAATATCTAGTCCTTGATTCTAACAGACTCTACTTTTTCAAACCAAATTTCAAGAAAATAATTTTAAAAATGTCTTTGAAATGGACTAATACGTTATTGTTATTTAAAAATACAACAAAGCCATAAGCCACAGTGTACTAGATCAGCACTGGACAGATGGATAGATAGAGGGTACACCATTACTCAAAATTCGTGTCATTGTTGAATGTGGTGTTTTGTTGAAACCATCTTATATAAGTTAATTAATACTGCAGTGGTTATGTTCTAATGACCGTCCTATATGTTGTCTCATATTTATTGAAACGTGTCAGTGTCCATGTCAGCTTTTTGTAATACTTATTATTTTTTTCCTCTTTGAACATTAAAAAAAACAACTGTTATGATAACACTTTATTTTACGCCCCCCCCATTCAACATTTATAAGCAGTATACAAATGCAATAAATGCTGTGTAACACATTATAATGTAGTTGTAAACAGATCTGTGTTTACTAATGTATTTGTTAACAACTCTAGCTCCTCCTGTGGGCACCGATAAGTGGAGGCTGTTGTATAAACAAAAATGAGTAATATAGTAAAACACAGTTGTAATAATACAAAATATGTTTTCATAGAAGTTATAATTGTTGACATAACTAAGCACGCGTTAGTAAGTGTCCTTACAGTTGCATACAACTACATATAGTGTGTGTGTATAGTGTGTGTGTAATTTATTACATGTTTGTATACTTAAACGTCCCCTATTAAGCATTTATAGGCAGTAAAATGTTAACATTATTATGAAAAACATGATATTTACGGGAGGAGATTAACAATCATATATACAGACACATTTACAGCTACACATTGTCAGATAAACATGAGTTTAAAGTTAAAAAAAAGCCTGTGCAGGAGAGGTAGGTTATACAGAGACCTCTCCTAAACCCTCACAGCAAGATAAATAAAGTAAAAACAAAAATTATTTTGGAACAGACCTCCAAATGATCCCAGTTAGAAACCTCAGTTGGCCTCATCAGACTCCCCGTGTCTGTCCTTTTGAACGTTGCCGACTTGTCCTGGATGATGGGTGTTGGATTTGCTTCCCCCTGCTGGATGCTTAGAGGCGCTCACTTGGCTCATGTCAACCTCTCTGGGTTGTGTAACTCCATTATGTCTGTCAGCAAACAATGACTCAACAAGAAACACTTACCCTTGTTATTTCCATTGCATTTCCCTCATTAGTACACATAAATTGTTGGAAAAAGTGCCAGGCTGCATATATTGCTGTTTTCTTAAACAGCATGTCCATTTGTTTGTTTACTGGCACATGTTTGCACACCATCGTAACAATACCCTACATGAAAGGTGATCATAAAGTAGGTTCAGGCTCATTATTTTCTTTCCTAATTGCTCTCAGTGACTGTGTTTAAATTGGAGCTTTCATGTTAACTACACCTCTCTCTTTTATTGTGTTTGCAGCCTGGGACCGTTCTGATCATGAAAGGCCAGGAGGACATGGGGAGGGACCAGCCGCTGTCCCGGGTCATCCACCCCCCTCAACCACCTCCCCCCAGCTCCAAATCGCGCTACGATGGCAACGCACGCCGGACGAGCCCGTCAACGGGCAACAAAGGCTCGGCCGCTCAGGAGGGAGAGTTCCCCTGCAAGAAATGTGGCAGGTCGGTGATGAGAAATGTCACATCAGTCACCGCTGTTGTGATGGAGATGCGGGTATAGCTCTGTTTACTCATGCGAAGCTGACAGCAGCAGCCACTAGAGTTACATGAGCAGCCTCAGACTGAACCTGCGAGATATAAAATGCAGAAATTTCTGCAGGACATATTGCTACTGCTGTTGCCCACTCGGGATATGTGTTGGTAAATAGGGGCATGTGTGCCGGGGTGTCTGTTTGAAAGAATCAAAATGTCCTGTCATGCTTTGATTAAATAACAGCTCGTTCTCTGGCAACACCGGGCCTGTTATTGCCAGCCGTGTCCTAGCAACTGAAACACAGAGTAGATCCGGCACATCGCCCCTCTTGTCAGAGCAACTCTACCCAGTGACATGACAATATCTACACTCTCTCTTTAAATGTTTACCCTGCTCAAAGTGTACTCATCATAGAGTATCCGCCAACACAGAGTTTGATCAATTATGCCACAGGAAATCTGACTAGGTTTATCGGCCGTCTCCAGACATCGAAATGTTTACATATTGTATAAGTATGGAAAAGTCAGTTCCAGTGCACAAGGCTGCACATTTTTAGCAGCTACAGACCCACTGCTGTGTCACATGCCGTGATATTTATTGTAGAACTGAATTGATAAGTTCATAACTCGGTCGACAGAAATTTTACCATCGATTTTTATCATCATTTGAGTCACTTTTCAAGCAAAATGGCAAACATTTTCCGACTGCTAGTCTCTTAAATGTAAGTACTCTTAGCTTTCCTCTTATTTATATAACTGTAAATTGAACATCTCAAGGTTGTGGACTGTTGCTTAGGCAAAGTGAGCAATTTGAGCATATCATCCTGGAAACTGTTATTGCCATAACAAAAAAAAGCAGCAGATTAATCAATAATGAAAATAACTGCTTGCAGCCCCAGTGCCGTGTTGTGAATCTTTAGTTGAAGAGTGATATGGCCCAATAGACTGTAAATACGCAGCCCTTATGTCCATGCATCATACTGAACCCTGACCACAGTGTTTATGGAGAGACAAAGCAAGTAGCCACTTTGTAAAAGTACTGAATTTAGAAACAGGAAGTGTGTAAGAACCCTTTAGATGTAGTGTTTAACAATCTATACAGTAAAAAAGTATTTCACAAATCTGGGCAATTATCATGGTGACAATTTATCTTTCGTTGAGATGATTGTTAGGTAAACAGTAATATCTGCCAGGAATGTGTGCTTGCACGTATTTGATTGGCCACCGCAGCGTCTTCCCTTTCTTTTTTACACTGCTCTTAGTAATGACCTGTAGCTAAAGACCTCCCTGACCTCCTCTGTCCCCTTCCTGCAGGATTTTCTACAAGGTGAAGAGCCGCAGCGCCCACATGAAGAGCCACGCCGAGCAGGAGAAGAAGGCTGCGGCGCTGCGTCAGAAGGAGGCCGAGGAGCGAGCGGCGGCCAAAGCGGCGGCCGAGGCCGCTGCCATCCTGGCTGCTCGGCAGCAGAACGGGACACGACAGGTGGGCGGGGACAGCACCAACGACGACTCGTCAGAAAGGGAGGACGAGGACGATGAGGACTGGCAGTAAGAGGAAGGCGGCACACTCTGACTGTAGGGTGGCTTGTTCTGTGGGAGAGGAGGATGAACATTTTTTTTTTTAAAAAAGAAAAGAACAATCCCTCCTGTGAACTGTCTGTACATTTTGCGGAACAAGAAGACTTCCATTGCTTGGCACATTCAGGGACAGATTTACTCCCGCGTATGTGTTTGAGTGTGAATGTGTGGACTGAGTGAGAGTGCGTGTACGTTTGTGTGTCTCACCAACGCCCCTTTACTCTGCTTGAGAAGCTTTTCAGGAGTTACCTCTCTTGGTCACAGGGCTCGGTCAAATCAAAGCCATGCCGCTCCTCTCGGCGCTGTCCTGCTCTCCACGCCAGGCCGCGGCCTTCCTCAGCACTTTGAGTCTCGCCCCGCTTCGTCTGTCAGGCGTGGAACTTGTTGGACCCCTTTTTTTCTCTCTCTCGATGAGCCACAGCACGCGCTTGCTTAAGCTGCATCCCGACTCTCTGGCATCTGATGAAGTTTTGACGATATCGACTCTGAAATCTGACAGCAGGAGGCGGCGAGGCGAACGGACGGAGGGTCGCGCTGTTAGTTTTTCTGCTTTATGACGGACAGATGGATGGGTGGCATGTGTAAACTGTCGCCCCTCTGTTTCGCCGCTCTTCTGCACTCGAGGCTGCCAAAAGCATGATGTGCACCCAATGCTCTCCCTCTCTCTGTGAGCGTTGTTCATTTGGGCTTTAGTTCTGTGAATCTCCCCTTCAGCCCTCGTCACTTTTTATAGTTCACAGTTTGTTCCTCACTGTTGATGCCTTGGATGTTTTTGATGCTTTTTATCTTGAAATGACAATCAATTTTACACTGTTGCTGTTTTTTTTATATATTATATATGCAGGTAGATGTTACTTTTTCTGCCTGTGTAGCTATATATGGTTACTGTTGTTTTTGTGAATATTCTTGTTGATGATTATTAATATTATTAATATTATTATTATATCCTGGTTTTGGCTGCAATTTAATTGAGCGCTTTTTTCTGTACTTGTCCATAGCTTCTTTTTTTTTTCTCTTTTTTTTTTTTTTAAGTTAATTTAAACAAAAAACAAAAATAATGCTACTTGCTGCCTGTCTATAACTGTGAGATTTTTTTTTTTTTTTTCGGAAGCCAGACATGAAGAAAAGGCAGAAACATATGTGCAATAGAACAAGTTGACCCCCTGTTACCAGAGCGTCCAAGCCTCTCCCTCCCCCCTCCTCTCTGTGTCATGCTTACGCCCGGTGGCTCTGGATGCCTCGCTGTCAACCCCTGTAAACTGATAGCTGGCACTGACTCTGCAGGTCTCTATAGATACACATAACAAAGCCTGAAAGGACAACAAACAGCACAAACTAATTCAAGACACATTTTGGAAACAGATGACCATGTTTATGACATGATTACTACCCTGAAATTTTAGCCAGAGTTGAACTTTTTTTTTTTTTAATATAATAATAAATAATTTACTGATACGAACTTGCATTAACAGAAGCAGAAACATTGTTCACTGCAAACCAAATTCAACTCAAATTTTGAAGGTTTTTACAGGAGGCTTTGAACTTACATTTTCTCCAATTACTCCTCTTAGACTGATACTTTCTTTTTTTTTTTTTTTTTAGAACCATATATCAACATGTATACCATATGCTCTCAACTCAGACATTTCTCCCATTAAACAGTTCCCACAGACTGTTTAATAATTTTAAAAAGAAAATTACTGGTACAAACAGGCACTAAGAGAAACTTTACTGTAAATCATTCATGACCTAGATTTTGCAGTTTTTCACCAGAGATTTTGAAAGTTGACTGGTTTTAGAACCAGATGTCAGCCTCTATCACATGCTGCACTTCCTACCCAGCAGCATTCTTAACTGCAAACCATATTTACTTAGACTTAGCAGTTTTTAACAGGAAGTTTTGAATACCGACATAAGTATTACATTTTCTTTATTTTTTAAAACCGCATATCAAATACATTCTACCCCTGACATTTCAGCCCCAGTTTACTTTTGACACTTCCCACAAACTGTTAATGATAGTAAATAATTTACTGACAAAATGACTTAAAGGTATTAAGAGAAGTGGCAGCATTCTTAACTGCAAACCATACTTAACTCAGATTTTGGAGGTTTTTACAAGACGTGCCGGGAGTCTTATATATATATTTTTTGTTTTTAAAACCAGATACTTGCTTACTTTTTTAGACTTTTCATGGGCTAAATTTCGTCAGGAAATTATTTACTGTAACCAACAAACAGGCATTACGCGACGGAGAATAGTTTTTTGCAAACCATACTTAGGTAAAATGTGACAGGATTTATAAGGGGTTCTGAGTGCGTCATGAGACTTGCATTTTGTCCTTGCTTTTAGAACCGGATATCAACATCTGTAACATGCTCACTAGAGTTGACTTTTTACCCATGCCACAAGATGTACATTTTTTCAGCAAATTATTTAATGTCATCAGTGTCATGGGACATTAAGAGACAGAATCATTCTTTTCCACAAGCCCTTCTTAACTCAGATTTTGCTGGTTTTTACAGGGGATTCTTAATCCCATTATGAGATTTATATTTTCACAGTAAAGCCACCGTTTGCCAATATTTGGTGTCTCTACATTGAAACATTTTATGCCGGAACGATTAAAACGATTAATTCTCTCTTTTGCATGCACGGAACAGTCTGTGTCCGAAGCGGCCTCTAGATCGTCGTGACACTAACACACTCCGTTGAAACCTTGACTGTGCGGGTCAGCAGTTACTGAAGGGCCGCATGACACAGCTTATGTTTGCAGAGGGGAAACTATTGAATAATTTAATGCAAAAATGTGCAAATATAGTAACGTTTAAATGTAGATTTGACAGTCTGTGAAAGTATGGTGGCGGTTAGGAAAGAATTTATAATATATTATAATTTATAATTTTATCCAAACTTCTTGGCTGTTGAGATCGGCTCAATAGTTTCATCAGTCTAACCCCTACAATGTGTATCTATGGTCGCCTTTTTTCTGTTTACCTTGTCGCTGATAGCAGGCACTGAATTGGATTATGGAAACAGCATGTCTTGATCCAGCGCTCTCTACATATCTCTATGTTGAGCCCTTCGGCTCCGAGCCAGCTTCTGTTGCCGTAGTAACAAATGGGTTAAAGGGTTATTTTCCTTTTAAAGGACAAACCACAGTGGGGAGTTGGGGGAGAAACGCCTCCAGTTACCAGTTACTCCACAAGTTAAACCTGGGTCTATGCACGGAGTGTTTGTGTGTGTACGTTTGTGTCTGTATGTGTGTGTGCGTGAGTGGTCATACTGTTAAAAGTGCGGTGTATGAGTCTATAGTTTAACTGTATGCAAGTCTATGGGAAAAAAACAAACAAGTTTTGCAGACTGTTCACATGTTTGGTATGTTAATTTATATTTCCTTTTTATTTGGGCTTGTCTTGAGGTTCGCACAGGGGGAAGTTGTCACGATAAAGGTTTTCAAGCCGTTTAAAAGCAAAATTACGGATGAAGTCGAGGCCACGACACAAACACAGCTGTAAACTTTCCTCATTTCATCCAGTTGGTTAAACGAATTTTGGGGGTAAAAAGGTTTATTTAGCTAAAGATTAGAAAATATATATGAATGAAATTCTATGTTTGCATACTTTCTATGCTATTTTCATATGGGGTTCACACTAATGATGAAAACGGAAAGGAATCTCAAGTGCTTTTTACTACAGTGTAACTTATTTGTTTCAATTTGATTTTTACCACCTGTGTTTTTAGTAATGATTCATGAAGCACTGTATATTAAAGTTTTAAAATATTCAGCAAGCTTTTGAATGTGTCGTATTTATTTTTTTTTTCCCTTCTGTGATCTAACACCATACCAAACGCTTTCAGAACGATGACGGGTGCTGTTGTCGATACCATTTAAGAGCGGAGCTAGTTTAGGTTGCACAAGGGGGCAGCATTGTTGCAGCAATTTATGCACTGGAGTACCTGTAAAGAGCAGAGTGGGGCGCTGAACCAGCTGAGAACCAAGCCTTGCTGTGACTGATTGACAGCTTCCTATTCTGTGGTGATTTGTTTGGTGGACACCCCGACTGATTTTGGTTTTCATATATTGGGTTTTGATGGGGTTAAAGGCGTCGAGCCAAATTTATTTATATATAGCACAGGATTGTCTCAGGCGTCTTTACAATCTCTACAACATACTGTGAGTCTCTTAATGATCAGTCATCCAAATTAACTCATCAGATATTACGGAGATTTTGCCAAAAAGTTGGAGCCCTTAAATCATCATGCCATGAAGAAGAAAAAATCTCGCCTGGTTCCCTAAGCTTATGGTAGTGTACCTGAATGGAATGTGATGTTGGTTTCGGCTTCACACAAGGCTCTACATTGTAGTTGTTTTTCATATGTCAATATGTTCATAAGATTATTCCGTGTAGTGCTTCTGTTCGTTTTTTACTCAGGCCTCTTCTCGTACTCCCTGGTGTGTTTTTACCTCCTCGCCGCACAAAAAACAGCAGTTACAGGGTTGAGAATGTGAAAAGCTCGGGCTTGTATAGCAGCCATTTATTAGTGTATGTGTAGGATGGTTAGGATCTGACAAAGAGGATAAAAAGATGAGGGGGAACTGCCAACTCCCACCAGCACCGGGGCGAGCAGCAGAGCAATCTGGGAAAGGCAAACAAGAACAGCATGCAGCTCAGATGTGTCCTTGTGTATTCTTTTTGCCTGTTCCAATGCGTGGGAGTTGGAGGAAGAGGACAAATAGGAGGGACGGGAATCGAGGAAGGGAGGAAAAGGACTCCTGAGTGCAAGAACACAACTTTATCTGGATCTGACTACCTTACAGCTGGACAAAATTAGAGATCAGAGCGCGGCCTCGGACGACTGCAGCGGGAAGCACTGAATCACAAAACTGCACGAAAGCTCATTCGCATCCTCCTCTCCGTGTCGTTCGACTCTGAAAACTTGCGCTCATCCTTTGCATTTGAGAACACGCTCCCGAGAAATTCCTCCAACTTAACCACAACGTACCGTGTAAGCGCGCTGCTCTTGCATGAGCATCCATCGCGTACAGGCACAGAGACGACCGCAGGTTATTTATCACATCCCTAACACACACACTCCTCTCGAGCCACTGACAGCAAGGCAAAGGAGAGCCCGGTATGCAGCCAGGTGCTCTCCCTCTGTGTGTGTGGGAGATAGAGAGAGGAAATGAAGGTGTGTGTGTGTGTGGGGGGGGTTGTCCTTGGTCTCAAACACTCATCATCTCCATCATTATGCTCTAGCCCAGTATAATAGTTTATGTGCCCGGCCATCAGAGCTGAGCCAGAAGATGTGTGAGATTTCTGTGAAATACGGCAGTGAAAATCTGTCAGATGTCTCCAGCTACACTGCGGCTGCAGCTAAGGAAGCTTTTCAGTTAACTGACTGAACGTTTAGTCTATAAAATGTCAGAAAATACTGAGCAATGCTTCTGACAATTCCAATTCAACCAGGGCGATGCTGATGATATTTTTCGTTGTGTCCAATCAGCAGTTCAAAAATGCAATTTCTTCTATTTAAAATGTTAAAAACAGGAAAAAGCATCAGCTTTTCACATTTCTTAAGCTGAAAACCAGTCCATCTTTCTAGAGTGAAATGTCTCAACAGCTTTGAAATGGATTGCCATGAATGTTTCATGTTTCCTCCGGGAAACATGAATATCTGTACAAAATTTCATGGCAATCAATCCAATAGTTGCTGAGACATTTCTGTCCGGACTAACATTGCAATCCAGGGAGCCACACAGCTAGCACGGCTGAAAACGAGTAATGTATAAAACAATCTGTCTTTTTTTTTTTTTTTTTAACATCAAGCCAGGAGAGACTTTCATGCACGAACACAATTTTTAACCTGAAACCACAGTGAGGACCGTGGCCACCCGCTGTCTTTGGTCGCGGACCTTTCTCCTGAGGTCACCAGCAGAAGCGTGAGGCGGGACAGTAACCAAGACGAGGTAACATCAGGGTTTCAGTCACTTACTTAACTGTATCTTGTGTGGACGGCAAAATTATTCCCACTTGGCTTCTGCAACCCGATCGATTAAAACATTGTTTATGTCAGAGGTGATTTTGCAAATAGAGAATAATTTGTTCCAAATACAAAGTTTATTTTAGACTCTTTCAAAGCGAACGTTGCTACTTATCCATTCAACCACTGATATAAGAGTCATTGTTTACAACAATATTAACAGAGTAAAACCACTGATGATCTAATGATCCACAAGTTGTTTCAGTGCTACGTCAAATTGAGAAATATCGCAATTATGTGAGTTCCTTATAGACACAGGGGGAGGAGGGTGCAAAGTGTGTAACAACAGACTAAACTAACACTGGTGTCCCCAGTTCAATTGCATTCTAACAGGGAGGAACGTGTTATTGAAGCTGCTAGAAGCCTAATTAGAGGAGAGGAATGTTTGGCAGACTCTTAGCCTTTGGCTCCAACTGGGGGAAAAAACATGACTGATGCACCAAAAATGTTTTTTTGATTTTTGTTTTTTTTTTGTTTGTTTGTTTGTTTTTTCGGAGATCCAGGCCAAGGCTCAGAGGCCTGGCCACCTCATTATCTACCCCAGCACAGACACTTCCTCCTGGGCTTGGAGTGGCTGAAGAATCCCCTCTGTGTGTGTGTGTGTTTTTACAGGCGAGCTGGCTGCCATACAAATGTTCGTGGCAGCAGCTCCTCTTCTCAGCACACACACTGGATCCTTATTAGCAATTACAACGCCAGAGGGCCTAGTTATACACATCTGCCGAGACAGGGCGCTGCAGTGGAAACAGATACAACCAGGAGCTCTAATCAACTGCAGAACATTCTGGGTAAATGAGATGGGAGGCAGGGTACGAGGAGGTAGGGGGTAATGTAAAGAGCGAAGGAGGATAGAGGGGATTTATGGAGAGAAGAGAGGGGTCGAAGGAAAGGAATTGAGGAGTGAAAGAGGGAGGGATTGTGAACTAAGGGAGTATCTGAGACAGCTACGCATATTTGGTTACAGAAATGAGGACCAGATTCTGCTCAGTAACCACCACAGTTCACATCCTGCAACGCCCGAATGGTCATCGACCACGGATGAAACTCCCCTGGAGCCTCTGGATTGAAACGTTCAGCCAGACTCCAACAGGAGGCTGGGAGATGTTTCGCAGGGCTGCAGGCACTCCCTGAGTTACTATTTCTCAAGACAAGAGGTCGCACATGGCACGTTTTACAGATTTCACCGATTTCACCGGTTTCACCAGTTTCACCGGTTTCACCGGTTTCTTTGTCCGGCCTGAGCGGGGAAACTGATGCCCACTGTCCACAGTTAGTTCACCTTTTCTGTAAAATTAATATAGTTACACTTTTTGATAGATAACCCGAGTCCTAATGACACTTTTAAAAACTGGGCCTTTAAAGGAACAGTCCAACATTTTTGGGTATTTACATTTCGTTGCATTTATTCTTTGTCATTACTTTTATTCATTCTTTTTTGTCTGAATTTGTACTACTGAGACAGCTAATTATTTTATTGCTTTGCTGGATGTATGATTTTGCCGAGCCACTCCTGACTCTCTCTCACACAACAACAATCAGTCTTGGAATTTATTATGTCTCCCCTCACATTTGTAGATGTGCGTTATCTACTTATAACGGCAACTAATCTGGACTATTTACAACCTAAGGGTCACACCCTTACTGTCCATGGGACTGGTCCAGAGAGTTTATTTATTAAACTGACTTGAAGAATCGTGCCCAGCCGGGACTGGATGTACGCATGAGTAATGAAAGTCATGAAGGACTCCTACACTTATTTTCCAGCCCTTAATTGGTTTATGGGTCTAATTTTACAGCTTCGTGACCGAGGGCCTCAGATTGATGCTGACACAGCAGGTCTTCGCTGGCAAATTACGCCGGCTTCCCTCTGCTCCTGCTTGACAGGAGAAAAAAAAAACAAAAAAATTGGTAACACTTCACTTTAAGTGCAGCGTGAGTCAGCGTAAGTGCTTTATAAATGTGCTCACTGCACGCATGATGCTTTCATTATGATCACGTCAGGAAATTCTTATCAGTTCAAGACATTAGGCTTCAAGATCATGAATAAAGTATGTGCTGTGTGACTGTTTGGAGCCAGAAAAATATTTGGTGTCTGCTTCTCTTTCGCTGAGTGTATTTGTTGCATTTTGACAGGTATTTCTGATGCGTTTACATCGTGCTTACTACAATACCGGTCGCCATCTTAAGTACCAGACCGTCTTGTCAGGTTGGCCATCAAACCGTGACCTCCACTAATATTGCGAGTTTCCCCACAAACATCTGGATGCATCACCATGACTACAGAGACGCAGTATTTCCTGTGCAAAAAAAAAAAAAACGCAGTGAGAGAAAAAGGATATTTGCGTACCAAAATAAGAGCTAGAATTATCAGAGGAGGAATCTAGACACGCTCCACTGTAGAGGATGTACTTAGACGCAGCTGCGGAGTGTATATATAGGTATAGTTTTTACTATGATGGAAATATTTTGCAGGTATTTGGTGCTAAATCAAAATACTATCCATACTACAACTGGTATCCATGCGATAGTTGTAAAGACATTTCACTAAAAACACAAATGTAAACCCCATTCTAGAGAAAAAGTAATTAAGATTCTTCCTCTGTGAACCAAAAATGTCTGTATAGAATTGAGTTTTTTCGGTCTGGGCTCAAAGTGGTGGACTGACCAACGTCGGCATATAATGATAATTATACCACCTAGCTCTATGACAGCACAATATTTAGAGAATGTATGAACAAGCTATTTGTTTTTGCATTTCGAAACCAGTTTTGAGAAAAAAACTGAAATACGCCTCAGCGCCAAACATCTTCTGCGTGTTTTCACCAGTTGCCTCAGCGTCTGTGGCCTTGGTCGAGATTTTCCCGTGACAGTGAGCATCTTTGTTGCAGAAAAAAAAAGGGTGAGAGCCAAGACGGACGGGCACACTGGCTGTCTGTTGGGGCTTGTTTGTGTCTGTTGCCATAGCAATTGTCCGCCTGCGATGGCAGAGGCACGGCGGAGGTGGCGGCTGCTGCGTGATTCATGAAGAGTGAGGGCGGCCAAGCAGAGCAAAAAAACTTGGCAGAGAAGAACCAGAGAGGAAGCATCTGGTGGATCTGCAAAGCCTCAGCTGCTCCAGCTGCCACCCACAATGCACCAGCATGAGCGGGCCTCAGATTAAAAATCATCTAAACCTGTGCATTGTAAGAATATATTCACTCATGACGCATAACTCCCGCTATAAGATGGTTCAAATAACAGCATCCACCAATCGAAACATGACTTAAACTGAGAATGAAAGCCAATGCTTGAGTTTGGAAAACAGTCGCTTGCAAAACGATCTCACATTTTACTTGGGCCGCTCATCTGTTGTTGTGTTTAGAAGTACTGACGTGATTTATTCTGCGGTTTAATTTGCACTGATGGATTCTATTGTTCAGTTTCATGCTGGAAATAAGTGTTTTCGCTTTAAATTATCATCCCTTGGATTGGTTTGTCCTAAGTGATCCGTAAATAAATCGTCTTTCACAAAGAAAACAAAACAAGAACCAACTAAAAACATCAGGGGTCTCCAGCTGGTCGAGTGGTCTGAGAAGTTTACCTTGTAAACACAACCTATTCTCTTTTTTGCACGTTTTCCCCCCTTCACTCTCATTTTCTTTCCTGTCTCTTTAAACTGTCACACTTGAAATAAGGGCAAAAAAGCCATAAAACGAAAATCTTAAAAGCAACGAGTACATTTCTATGTTGGCTTTAAAGTTAAAACTCGACGTGGGAAGAACAGCTACTTAATGGGTCATGAGGTGAGATTGTTGTGTCATCTACTGTTCCCAAAGGCTAGAGTGAATTTTCAATCCACGTTTTTTAGCCAAAATCCTGAAAGTGTTTGGAAAAATGGAAACTTGGAACGTCTATATCTATATTTACCTGACGACTAAAAGTCCAAAAGCTCCAAGAACAGTTACTAAATGGATCTTCAAGTAGGATTATTTTGTCAACTATTAATTTTGTGAACCCTAATATTAGCTGGTTTTTACAACATTGTTCTAGTGATTTTCTTGCAAAATCATTAGTAACAATCAGTGGTGCTTAAAATGCATGGCTACTGGGACTCCATCTGCTGAGGAGGATCATGTGATGTGACTGAAAGCTCCAGAACTTGGACCTTAATTTGAGATTGTTTTACCATAACCATAATAATAACTACTATTGTGGGCTGGTTAAGGTCAGATGAAAATCTTGTGACTTTTATTGTCCTCTCAGTTATGAAAGTTTCATGTCTATTGAGGTCTTATTATATCACTGCAAAAAAAATACATGATGGCGAGTATATAAATACAGTTTTCTCTTTATGTTGAGAAGTACCAGTGAGGGAAACCTATGGTAACCACTCAGTAGATCATCATTATTAAGAACATTTAAACTTCTTTAATAAAGTGTAATCAGCAGTCTAAAAAAATCAGTATTATTTTAGCAGACAAAATGCTTAACATTCCTGTGTGTTATGGATTTTAAAAGATTAGGGAACGTGGATTCAACTACACAGAGTGACAAAACTCACTGAGACTAAAAAGAAAATCAAAATGACACCAATTTTAAAAAGTGTTTAATCAGAATGTCCACCTTAAGAACAGCAAAAGACTAGAGGACGACCACTTCATTACTACATCATGGGAATATACAATCATCTTCAAAAAAACAGAGACCAAAAAAACAAAAAAACAAAAAGGAAACCCATGAAATAAAAACACACGCTCTCAAAATGTTTCTTCTAAATCAGAGCACAGTTTGGTTGCTGGTTTTTATTGGGACTCGTGAGCATGCTGGCTTCTGCGACCTACTTTCCCAGCACCACTTTTACTGCGAGGCCTGAACCTGAACCTGACAACGAAGCAGAGAAAAAAAACGCGTCAGACTGCAAAGTGCAAGGGCAGAGTCGCTAATGGTTAAGGTCCATGTTTGTCTTAACAAATGCCATGAAAACGTGCGACAGGGACGAATGTGAGCAAATGATTTGATGGTTGGATGAATTGTATATGTGTGCACGGTACCTGTCTATTTATATGAGTGGCTCTCGGTTCCACCGCGCCCAAATCCTGAGAGGAAAGAGACAGAGAAGAATTAACATTTACATTAGGAATTAGGATTCAAGAAGGAAATGCAAGCCGTTGGATAAAGTCTCATGGCCTAACTTTGGAGAAAACTTTCACGAGAGAAAATCTGGCAAGGAATTCCAACTATTTTCCGCTAGAGTTTAAAGAGAGGCCACCGATTATGTAACGACAGGTTCATACAGTGTCTGATCCTACCAGGTGACAGTGGGTTTGATTGGACCATTTACAGCCTCGGCATTACCACATATAAAAACCTTATCCGTCACACTGGGGCGTTTCCTGAAAAGATTAGGTCTTACGACCAAAGGTGACCGAGCCTTCATGGATCCCGGGGTCGCTCTGCCATGTGCTGGCTTGTGGTTTTTATAGTATTTCAAAGTTTAGACGTTTTGACGTCAGCGTCGGGGGGGCCAGAGGGTGCTCGTTCACTGTGAGGAGAAGACGCTCACCTTTGGGTCCAAACAGTGCACCGTAGCAGGGGTTGTTACAGTATGGCTTGCCATCATGCTGCAAGGGGCAGAGTGGAACATACACTCGGTTATAAAAGAAATGTCGAAACATGTAGAAATATTAAAGTGATACATACTAAGTGTTCAAGTTCTATAAAAGGAGATTCTTTAGCTCTTTGAAGGAAATTGCATTCTAATTGTACGATTTTCCTTATGCCACTTTGTTTTGTTTTTGCTAATACTACACCATATAACCAAACAACATTTTTTTTAGCCCTAATTACCCCCCATAAAAAAATCATATATATATTAATGTCATACATATTCTTACTGTAAATGGGCTGGGTTACAATAGCCAGTTCTATTTTGGATCTGATTTCAAGTTGGTAAGAGCTAAGAGTCTAACAAATCTCTTTTCATCCCTTTATGAGAAAATGAATTTAATTAAATTACTACATATATGTATACATATACATAGACAAGTCACACAAACACACACCCACACATACATACATACATGTATATATATGTATGTATGTATGTATGTATATATATATATATATATATATACACACACACATACATACATACATACATATATATACACACACACACACACACACATATATATATGTATACATACACACACACACACAAACATATATATATGTGTGTGTATATACACACATACATATACATACATATATACATATATTTGGTAACACTTTCTCATAAGGCACCATAATTAAAAACAACTTTTGGGTTGCCATGTTGTGGAAAATTCTCCTGCAATGTGACACCTTTGTCTTATTAGCTATTTAATTCATTAGGGAGACCTCTCCAGTGAGACCTCTCCTGCAGGGCGTCTGGACCAAAATCCATTTATAGACAGTTTATTATATATATGTATGTGTATGTGTGTGTGTGTGTGTGTGTGTGTGTATTAAACTACAGACTTGATAAAATATTGTAAAAACCTTTATTAATGATCTATTAACATTTAAAGATGACTGACTAACTTTTGCTAATAGCTTATTATAGACTGAGAAACCCATAATCCTTTATTAAGGACCTGACAGACCTAATGCCTTGGAGGTGTCTCCCTAATGGACTTAAGTGCAAAGTGTCATGGTGGACGAGGTGGATTTTCCACAACATGGCAAACCAGACTGATCTGTGAAGCATTAGTAAATGGGTTATTAACATTAATAAAGCCACTAGTTGCAGTTTAAGTTAGTTATTAATTTTGTCATTTAGACATGTTGAAAAAAATGAACCCGAATGATGTAGATTGGGCTGCAGGTTCAGTATTGGACTCCTAATTTATAAAACCCCTGTTGTACATGATTGAAAGTTGCAGGATATACTCATGCCTTGTATAAAAGTTCTCACCTCCGCGTGTGAGCCTGCTGACAGCGTCTTGTTGCACTTCTCGCACTTCAGACAGGGCCTGTGCCAGTCCTTTCCCAGCGACGTCACCCTCTCAGCTGCCAAACACATCATAGGCAAGGCAAAAATTAGTAATCCCATCCCCAAACGTCCACCACAAAGCGAGCTACTGTCGTCTGCGGGGGAGACGCAAGTGGCGCGGGGTCAACGCATGGTCTAGAGGCCAGTGAATGGGTCTCAGACCAAAGTACGACCTCACAGGGCTGCGAATTTTGACCCAGGATCAGTTTTAGACCAGCAAGATGAACTCTTTGCAGATAAGTTTGGGAACATTGTTTGGGTGTGGTGCTTGGGGGGACAAAAAGGACTGAGTGTCCCTGAAGAGTCCGTCCTCCTTCAGCCTCATAAACTCTGATTAAGTCTGTCTTTATCTGCAGGGCTGATCTGCGCAAACATCCATCAGGGGGTCTGTAAAAGAGGGGAAGGGCCCGAAGCTTTATTGGAGGGGATGGACAGGGTTTTAGTTGTCTTTTGAGACTCATCACACGATTACGAGAGAGACTAAGAATCTGCATGAGAAGACAGAAAAAAAAAAGCTGCTTAGGGTCACACAAGGACAGGGACAAGGAACCGGAAATGCCGAAATTGTAGAAGTCATGAACTGACGCAACCTCCACAAACATATGTGGTAACTAAGGAGCACAGCACGTGATTGACACCTGCAGATTTTCTAGAAACAGGGAAGAACGTCGGGAAGAGCAGCAAAAGTAAGTAACTCCGGGTTCAGGTGATGCCACAAGCCTCAAAACCTTCCCACAATATTTGGATATGACATATTTCCTCCCTAAAAATAGCCCGATGTGGCATGAGATTAGGCAACAGGCAGCGGAAACAGAGAAAGTGCTCCAGGGTGGGGTCAGCCTCTCAGGCCAGCTCAATGAAAACATATCAGCAAAATGTGGTGGAACTTGGAACGCAAGTCTGACCCAAAGTAATCACCGTACTTAGCTTCAAAAACAAACCAGTGGACAAACCAGTGGACTGAGCAAACAGTGGACTCTTGCCCGTCCAAGCAATTACGGAGGGGATTCTCACAGTTAAAGCGGAGCTCAGAGTCCAGCCCGATCGTTCGCGGGGACGGCCGTGTGTGTTGTTTTTCTGATAAAGCTTAATTTTGTGCGAGGGCTATTTATTCTTGCTGATAACGTGAAGAAATGGAGTGTGACAGACGGAAGAACAATCCAATCTACTCTCTGCATCAACTCACACTGACTGCAGCATTATTGAGGCAGTCCACTGTACAAAAACACACACACACACACATCTGAATGGAAAAAAACAAAACAAAAAAACACACTCACACAATGAGGTGAGACCGTTTAACTATTCCCTTCATTCCATCCCTAAAAAAGAATCATGGAGATTGTGTAACACTTTGTCCTGCTAAAAAAAGAGGCTAAGAATGCAGTGTCGAGCGTTGAGAGTTATGAGAATGACCTCAAATAGATTTAACACTCTTTACATAAACTCAATATTTAAGTCTTATGGTTTATGAACTAGAGGATTTGAGATATTAAAGCCATTAATCGTGATGTTGACTCAATAATTCAAAAAAAAAAAAGAAAATCCTGGAAGCGCCTGTTTGTTGTTTTCTCCGTCAGTTTTGAAGACACTGCATCCACATGCACAACCTCCGCATGAACACAGCATCACATAACCTACGCTGCACACGTTAGTTTCTTCGCCTCCAACACTTTTTTTTTTTTAAGTCAGTGATCCTGCACAGCGGCCCGCAAAGTCTCCAGCAAGCAGCGGTAGCCTGACTGTTTCCATCTGAGAGCTCAGTAACATCAAGACATACGAGCAGCAAAATTAGATGGACAGAGAGAGAGAGAGGCGGGGGGGGACGAGGGCGAGCGGAGCAGTGAGGTGTGATGGAGATAATCACAAAGTGTGAGACAGTGAGCTACTTTTAGAAACAGAGGCGGCGTGGTGGAGGTTTCAGGCTACTTTTCCCTCAGCTATACTTTAGCATTTTTTTCTCCACTCTGGCATGGAAAAAGGGAGATCGGTCGGCCTCTCTGGCCGAAAACAAATTGGTTTGCTTGTTTTGGCCAGAGGGGGAAGGTCTATCTATGAAAAGGGAGAATGGAAAAGATGGCTCCCCAGTCTCAAAGTCAGCTCATCTGACTGACAGTCCAAAGACTTGGCTTCGTATTTTGTATTGGCATCGGCCCCCGCGCGTCCCTCTGGAGAAGATTTACTCTGCTGCACTGCTGAGCCGGAGACCTTGGTAAATGGATTAAGACACAAATAAAATGGAGGCCCTCCCTTTCCTCCCCGGATGGAGCGATTGGTCCCTGCTATGATAGTATCCTCATGGGACAGACCTACTGGATCGCAAGATTTCAGCAGAGAGGAAACCTGCCTCATGTAGCTCGTCAGTCATCCGGGAGGACGGTTCGACTCCTGCAGGCAGCGCAGCCCTTAACCTCCTAGGCGTCTCGGTCACAAGAAAGCCTGCAGAGTGCAGCGACCTGTTGAGGCTACCAGGCACTGATCTCCATAAGTCATGCATACGGGCAGATATAGAACAAAAACAACAAAAAAATACACGTGAACAGCTAGGACGCTACAGTGACAGCTAGAGAAAGTGAGCAAGTAAGCAAATAAAATATGGATAAAACCCCATTGATGTGAGGTAGCTAAGTACATTTACTCAAGCACCGTGCTTTGCTTCAGCATCGTATTCCACCACGTTTCCGAGTCGAATATTGCGCCTTACTTTCATTTCGCAGTTTTCACATTTTCTCTGATCAAAACTTCACACGCACAACTTCACTTCAGTTTATTGAATATGATGCATTACAGATGATGTACCATGTGAACCAAAAGCCCATAAAGCTGTTCAAAGTTGCTCCACCTCAGCGTACTACGACATTAAAGTACAGCCTACGTGTTAATGCATCTATAGTAATCAGGAGTGGAAGAAGCAGTCAGGTCACTTACTGTGTTAAAAGTAGCAGTACAACAATGTAAAAATACTCCGTTACATGTAAAAGCCCCTCATTCAAAGTCAAATTAGAGATGTGTATTTTGCAAAATGTACTTTATGTTTCAAAAGTTAAAGTGCCCATTGTGCAGAGGAGCCCCTGCCAGTCTCATATTACTCTCAGGGGTGAAGGTAGATTTACTCAGTTACTGTAAGTAAAGCACGATTTTGAAGTACTTGTACTTCAGTATTTCTATTTTTCTGCTCCTCTCGACCCCTATCCACCACATTTCAGAGGTAAATAATGTACCTGTCTATGATTCATAATGGCGAATATGTAATAATATAACACTGACAGCAGCCATCCTGCACAGTCAGCACTTTTACTTTTGCCACTTTATTTACGTTTTGTTGATAAGACTTGTGCTCTTGTACTTCGGTGACATTTTTGCATGCTTCATTCTTCACCTTAACTCCCCCCAAAACACTCGGCTGAACCACGAATCCCGTTCTTCAAATCTTGGCAGGCTATTCAACGCCTTGTTCTCCTAATGTACAGCTCGGAGATGCCTGCCCGCGGTCAATGCGCGTGTCTCCATGTCACTCCGTGGGGTTCAATTCAGCTTCCTGTTTTCTCATTGTACGTGAAAAAAAAAAAAAAAAAGCAACCCGCATGTTTTTCATCAACCAGGAAATGCTCGCGCGCGAGAGGCGACGTTTCTCTAGAGCGAGGATAACCTGGAGGAAAATCAAAATGGAGCCGTCAGTCTTACCGAAGTAAACTTCCTTCTGGCACTTGGGGCACTTGGGCATCGTGCTGGAGCCGGTGTTGGTCTGCCGGAGGGAGAGGGAGCGGAGGTATCCTGAAGATGAAGTGCGTCTGCAGCTGTGCTGACCGGCCTACCTGCTCGCTCGGACTGACCACACCTCGCTCTGAAGTGCAGATGTGCGCCCCGTCCCGTATTTATAGTGTCGAGGAAATAGTTCAACTGAAACTTTTCTGTTTTTTTTTTTTTTTTTTTTTTTTCTAGCAGGGGGAGAGGCCTGTGTTGAGTCTGTGTGAGCGGACGTGCAGAAAACATCACATGGGATGTAACATTTCTATTACTCCAGTGATAGATACAGTTTTAATTGGCCCTACAATACAATATCCTAAGATATGATTTATTTATACATACAATTGTATGTATCTATATCTTACTCGGAAAAGTTTTCATTTATTTTATTTATTCTCTTTATTGATTTATTTATTTTTTGTTCTCTTAAGCTTTATGTTCTATTATTATTTTATTTTATTTTATTTTTACAGCCATTGGAGTTGGATCAGGTACAGCTGTGTTTTCCCAATCTGGGGGTCAAAAATTAGATGTGAGGGGGTCACAAAATGATTAACATTTCAGAAAAGTAAAAAAAAAAAAAAAAAACATATACAGTTGGGTACATAAGTATTTGGACAGTTTCACAATTTTGGCCTCCGTACATCATCACAGCGGATTTGAAACGGAGCCGTCAAGATGTGATTGAAGAGTAAACTTTCCGCTTTGATTCAAGGGGGTTCAACAAAAATATCACATTAACTGTTTCAGAGTTACAAGCATTTTTATACACAGTCCCTCATTTTCAGAGGCTCAAAAGTAATTGGACAAACCAACCTAATTATAAATATGAGGATTATTTTTAATACTGGAAGCCATGGACATCACCAAATGTTGAGTTTCCTCCCTTGAGATGCTTTGCCAGGCCTTTACTGCAGCCGCCTTCAGTTGCGGCTCTTTTGTGGGTCTTTCTGCCCTCGGTTTTGTCTTCAGGAACTGAAACGCATGCTCGGTTGGGTTGAGGTCAGGTGACTGACTTGGCCATTGAAGAATATTCTATATTCTTTGCCTTGAGAAGCTCTTGGGTTGCTTTCACAGTGTTTCTCGGGTCCTTTTCCATCTGTACTGTGAAGCACCGTCCTATCAGTTTTGCAGCATTTGGCTGAATCTGAGCAGATAGTGTAGACCTATACGCTTCCGGATTCATCCTGAAGTTTCACTGGCAGCCAACATGACCATCGGTTGTTTTTCATTCAGAGACATTTCTCCTATCTTTGCTATTTTCTTGTGAAATACCAGATATGCTTCACCATTCAGACTTATAAAACGCACCAAAAAAAGGAAAAAGAAAAAAACAAACAAACAAACAACATATGAAGGTAAAAATCAGTCTTTGCTTATAGTGCACATAGCATATAACAGGGGTCTCTAAGGGGTCACAGGTTACGTTTTGCTCGATTTTGAAAGGTCACAAGTTAAAAAGTTTGAGAACCACTAAGGTACAAGATAAAGGTACAAGATGAGTTGAGCACTTAAGCACTCAGGATCGTAAAGTAATTTTAATGCTGAATTACTCTGCAATAAAATAAGAAATCCAATCCCTTTTTTTTTTCTTCGCATTTATAAGTCATATGTCATCGATGTGACTAAAGTGCAGAGTCTGCATGCCAACACCTCGACCTGATGAGTGTCTGTTAATCGCTGGGACGCATGTCCTACTACAGTCTGCTAACTAATCCTGCGGAATGTCTCCCTTGAACAGACAATGAATTATTGACGCATTGTACAAAAGCCTTTCATTTGTTCCTTCACTCAGGTCCAGTTTCCTTTTGGCAACGTAATTTCACACCTTCTCAGAGTTCAACAGAAAAAGAGCTGCTGCAGAACTCATTAGCGCTGTCATATGAGATCGCGGGGTCAAAAAAGGTCAGAATTTTACTTTTTGTTGTGTGGGTGATAAGAGGGATGTTTGCTGTAGGTCACACTGGCATCCTTTGTAAGATAGATGGTTCCTCTCGAGGGGCTTGTGCTTGAATTTTAACATTAAGTATAAATGTTCAAGCTTCGTTTTATTGCCACCTTTAAATTATGGAAATGACAGTGCTCCTACACTGGAAATTGTTACCCTTACTAAAATGATAACCAAGATTATAGCCACCGTGAATTCCCCGACAAAACTGTTCAAACTTGTGAAAGTCAAGTTGGAAAGCTGCCAAGTTTGATCCTGTGTCACGTGCGTGACAGGAGTAAGGGGATCTTCCTGCCGCTCTGTTATAATCTAATTGATATGTGACTCCACCAGTCTAATAAGTGCTTAATGGCGAGATAACCAACCAAAAAAATACATATATATGTATACATAGCTTAAAGGTGCAAATAGACAGCTAAGGATAAGTGGCGGAAAAGCTCAAAGGCTAAAAGTAGTGGATCAATGGTTTGAACGATAGCTAAGTAATGACAGAACAGCTTAAATCGTTAGGTAAAAGTAACAAATAAGCAATTTAAATAGCTAAATCATTGATAAACAGTTAGTAAATAGTTAGCAATCTTGGAGATGTTGCATTTGTTAGCTAAAAGTAATAAAAGGTACTTGTTTTTTTGTTTTGTTTTTTTAATTTGGATCTGTTCCTATCCGAAAACGATACCCACTGTTATATAGTTAATATTTTTAAATAATCTTCTGGTTAAAACCATTTGAAATGGACATATTTGGAACATGGCAGGTGTTGCTGGACTGCTGCTCAGCTGACGTGATACCGTGTCCGATGCTGGCTTGTGATTGCACCATGATGTCTCTTTGGCCTGGTCTCTGTTTTGACTTTGAGCTCAGAGAGTCCTGGATGTAATCATTACAACGCGAGCAGATCACACCCGACTCCCGGGGCAACTGGGCTGTAGGGTCAGAAACTTTTTGTGGTGTGTATGTCTGTGTGTGTACAATATGTGCGTGTTTGTGTGGGGTTTGTTATGCTCTTTGCTTACTTTTATGTGGTGCCTTCACATGCTGCACATCCTGACCCACCTTCAGAGTGAAGTGTGTTTGTTTCACGGAGTTGCGCGGTAGTTGTGCGAAAGATAGATTTCTGAAAGATAGCAAACCCCCTTTTCAGGATACTGTCAAGGCAGCCAAACAAAATATGATGTTGTCAGGGCTACTGTAACACAGACCTTTGGTACTTTTCTTTTTCGCTTGGTTTGGGGCATTTTCAGGTTGACTGAGCCAATCAAGATGACATTTTGATAGAGGGAAATTTCCATTTTTCTAGTCTCTATTAACCATTGACAGAGCTTGGATGAAGGTTAAATCACTATAAATACACACAATTTAGCCCATATCCAGGCAGGAAACACAGAGGGATTACATGTTTACTTTCCTGGCACCAGCAAACAGTGTCTTGTATGGAGGAAGAAATGTTGGTTAACAGCAGTAGCCAACATGCCCAAGCAAAGAGAAATCTGCTCTTTTTAAATCCTTATTAGCCACGCGTGACTGATCCAATTCTCCGCTCTGGAAATATTCGGCACCTTGTGGGAAAAATTTAAAGACTCAAATGACCAAGATTCCGCATCAAAATCCTTTACAGCTCCGGTTTACCTGCAGGGTTTTGTGATTGGGGTGTATCTCCAAAGTCCTTGGGATGCTCTGTAATTTTCTTCAGGGGATGGTTTTCATTTAAATCAGGGATGCCTTGCAGAAGCTCTGCCCCTCTGCAGACTAATCAGAGAGCTAATCTCTCCCAGCCACCCAGGTAGCTGAGGGTCACGCCTCAGCGGCCCGCACTGCCCCGGGGTCGACTGGGCTCTGGTCCAGCCTCTGAGGTTGAGGGAGCCCCTTATGTGTATCTGTTACTGCTTTGTAATTACAGCTCTCAACGATCAGCCCTCCTCCCTCAAATTAGACAAGACTAACATGGAGCTTTCATGCTCTACACCCCTAATCAAATACAGTCGATACGCAGTAACTGCTACCACATGAAAACATTCATGTGCAGCAAGTGCATAGTCGAACAGCAGGGACGTGCGCAGTATCAGGACACTCTACAAACACTTGTTGAGCCATACAGGCACATGGGAGCTTCAGTTGAGGCTTTTGTGCAGTTGGAGCTGCGTGTGTGGACCGCCAAACAATGACTGCTGCTCCTTTGAGGACACTGAGGTCATGTCCTTGGTGTTATTCTGGGAATTTAAGGGGTTTTAGTGACATTGTGTGTGTGTGTGTGTGGGGGGGGGGGTTACATTCTACAATTAAACATTTTATAGGGTGATTTTGTATCGTTAAATGTGACTAATTTTAGGCCAGTAAATAAATAGAGGATTCAGTCTTTTTTCAACAGAATTGATTCCAGGCAATGTAGAGAGTGGTTGAAACAGTATTTAGACCTCTCCAGGAAATAAAATCAGTGCGTAACAGTGTCTTTCAGGTCACTGTTTTGGTTTTCCGGACTGCAGCTTTACTGTTTTGTTTCAGTCTCAGCGTTCACATCACCATCGCCATTTTTAGACGCAGCATTTGAGAAATATCTCACAATGCCTGCATTCTGGGCCCATGGCTACTGTTTTGCATTTCCTTTGTATTGCATTTTATCTTCAAAACCATCAGAAAACAACTTTGGGAAAACTACCTACAGAGCTGCACATTCAAATCTTATAAAGCAGTCGGTCTGAAACCTTATTAATTTTACGACTGAAAACATAGGTTCGATGTGGCATCCAATATTTGGACTGAAAAAATGTGTCATGTTTTCCTCTGAGATAATAGTCACACTACTATTTCCATTCACATCGTTAAAACACATGGCGACCAGTTGGACTGAGTCTGTTCAAATCTGGGTCTGTTGCTGACAGTCAGGATATATAATCACTGAGCACTTTTTAAGCAACACCATACTAGGTAGGTCCTCCCTTTGACCTTTGACCTGTTAATTCATATGATCCAAACAGGCTTGACCAAATGTGCCACTAGATGTGACCCCTTGGCTCAAACACAGAGGTGCTACTGTAACAGTAGCTACTATGAGCTACTGTTAAATCAAAAAAAAAAAAAAAAAAAGGTTTTACTTTTGGGAGCCCCTAAATATTGTAGCATGAAATCACAGCCTGCTACATGCAGAATTGCTGCAGGAAAATCTGCACTCTAATTTGATGTTTAAATTTCATGTGCATTAATCAGGAAATTAAAAGGGAAAGTAGATAGACTTCTCAATTTGATGGAAGATTAATGGAGGAAGCTCCGAAATTACTTGCAAAGCTTCAGAATGAAGACAAATTTCCTGTCATGGAACTGAAAATAATCCCTGATTCTGCTCGTTTTAATTGCCCAAATATTTTCTGGGTTTTACTGAATTTATAGGAGCAGCACTTGTTATCAAACACAGTGACGGATCACGGTCCATGCAGAGCACAGCGCAAGCAAACATGGTCTGTTTTTAGGGAAATCAGGGAGTGAAGTGAAACAAACCGTTGCAGGGTGTCGGCCATCACTCTGCCAGATCTGTCAGATGGAAACCCAGAGGAGGGAGACGAGGCTGGGAAGAACATGAGCCCAGGAAGCATCACAGCCTGTTGGAGGAGGACACTGTGTCTGATCAGTGAAGCACATGCAGTCAGGGCGGCTGAGTCATAAAGGGAAGTGCTTCAGTTTCAAATGCTTAGAAACTTACAAAATTCTGATGCACGCATATACCTTACATTCAGACACAAAACACATGGAAGAATGTAAATTCAAAGGCTATGATATCTGCAGCAGATATACAGCCAAACTGAGAGTAACCAAGCACATTTACTCACAAACTGCTTAAAGTGAATATAATCAATCTTTTTATATTAACAGTGGCTCACATGATTCCAAAATGCAAAAAGGCAACGCTTGAAGTGACAAACGCCGCAGTTCCTCTCAGCTCTATGGAGCATTTTAGCTTCTTTCAGCTCGTAGTTTTGGTTTTACGGACTGCAACTTTACTCTTCTGTTTCACTCTCACTGCTCTCGATAACCCTGTTTCCAGCTGTGGCGACTAGCAACTAGTTAGCTGTACTAGCTAGTGAACTTAATAGCCAGATATTTCCCTCAGGTGTTGGTGAAGACTAAAACAGAGTCAAAGGGAGAGTGATTATTGGAGGTAAATTTGCCAGGTGACCAGAAACATGATTATTATGATAGACTTTTTGATTTGTGTGTTTTTACTACTACATATGATTTCACATACAATACAAAAAGATTAACTCAGAGTACTGCTAATATGGAAGTTCAGGTTTCATCGTTGACCTTGGGAACAGCAGATGACAAACCAATCAATGTCTGTTTAGTAGCTGTTCTTTGACACACGATGAAGTTTGAGTTTTAACTTTTACGTCGGCATAGACAAGAAATTCATAAAAGTGCTCAGAAAAAAATCTAAAAAGGCTCAAAAGCTCCAGAACAGCTACTAAAGGGACCTTGAGTTGAAACCGTTTTGTCAGTTGCTAATATTGCCTTTTTCCTTCTTTTCTTCCTTCTGTCCTCTCTTCCTTTCTTTTTTTTTTCTTCCCTACTTCCATCACCATTTTTGCTTCTTATTGCCCCCTTCTTTACCCCATTTCTTCTACATTTCTTTATTTCTTTCCTCCTCTCCCCCTGTATTTCTGCAACTGATGTGAAAGCATGAACATCACCAAAACGGGAAACACAAGGTTTTTACAGTGAAACTAAACTCTGTTCTTCTTCACAATAATTTGTTTTACTTTGGATACTTTGGACATTTTCCTTCCCTACTTGCTTACTTTTACAATTAAAATCTAAGAACTTTTACTTGTAAAGAAGCCTTTTCAAATGTGGAAATACTAATTATACCAAAAATTAACATAGCAATAACAACATCACGATTCCGGCTTCTTCCACCACGATTTCTTCTTCCACCAGGGTCACACAGATTCACACACTGTTTCTCTCTTTTCAAGTTTTTCCAGGGTCATCGTCTGCGCTCTTCACCTCTGCTCGCCTTTGCTGCTCCCATTACCTCATGCTCCACAAAAGCTTCCTGTGATCGGAGTCAAACGGGGAAACACTGGAGCATCTGCGCTTTGTTGGGGTTGCTGGGGGGCGATTAATCGACACTGGATTGATTATTTATCCCCACATCAGAGGTAAAAGTCCAGCACTGCTGGCAACTGTGTTGTCAATGAGGTATGTAGTGATAGTTTTGTAATCAGAGGAGAAACGCTCTTCCAGAAAGACTTGATGATCCCTACCGAGGTGATGTACACTATGTGTTGTGTTTCGACCTCAAATGAGATCTTGTAAAGGGGACATCTAACAGGGAATGATTCTGTTAAAGTGCAATGAAGGGAGCTTTTTTTCCCATGTCCTTGCCTGTTCAGAGGATATGACATACACATTACTCATTGCGTATGTAATATTGATGAAGTCCATACCACAACACTGTACACTTTCGTGAAGATTTTCCCCAGTTGCCCTGAACATCACCGCCACTCAGTTCACTGACACGTTTTTGGAGTCATCTATCCTGCATCACGTCATCTTTTAGGCGTTGTCGTCTTTCATCATATACTTAGCTCCTTCGAACATGCTTACCCACCAATGCTGGAGCTAATAGGATGTGCAAACAAACTGCACAATCTCCTGCTGATAAGATCTGTTGGAGCAGTATGTTGTGCCATTTGAACTATTGTAAGGTCTGGCTACAAAACCTGCGGCTTATTCCGAATGCTGCTGCTCCAGTGCTGCAGTGCAGCTCTCTTATCTTTGCACTGGCTTCCTGTGTGTCAAAGATGCTGATTTTAAAATACAACTGTTGGTTCATTAAGCACTGAATGTTTTAAAGACATTTCTGATCTTTTTCAAACAACAGCGGGGTGCAGTGAAGTTCGTTACCTTGCTGAGGAGGGCTTTAGATGTAGAACAGCGGCAATAAGAAATATTAGGTTTGCAGTAGCATTAACTTCTTACAGTTCCCATAACGTGTAAAGAGGGCAAACAGTGAACAGTGAGAATGTTATCAATGAGATGAGATTACGCTGGAATTCATGTTACATTGTTTCCTGTTAATCCTTCATACATGTGAAGGCAGCGCAACAATGGCGGACTAGGACACTAACCTATTAAGGTATACTAAATTAGTATATAGAGAGGTAATTATGGACTGTAAATACATTGGATGGGTATTGCTGAAAAAGTGCAGACCATAACTATTCGAACAGGGTTCGAGTTCGTTAACGTCTTGCATATTACAGTTTTAATGCTTTTTTATGTCTTATGTAAAGCTCTTTGAATTGCCTTTTTGTTGAAAGGTGCTAGAGAGATAGACTTGCCCTTACAAGCCTTGCCTTGAACACAATTCTAAAGAGAGAGAAGAGCATGTCACGTATTTGAACCAACAACCCTCCGGTCATGATTTTGCGCCCAGGTCTTGCGTACTTTGAATCTCTTTTTCATCCCATGATTGCAAAGTATCATCTAAATACTCCAGCTCCTCTATGCAAGAAGTTAGAGGCTTCAGACAAGTTCAAGACATGCTTGACTGGGATGTATTTCAGTCGTGGCTCAGTCAAAACAAATACACTCACATATATGCACACACACACACTTACGTGATGCATGTACAAACACTGTTTGCTGGGTTAAGTACAGGTAAAGGATTTGAATCTTCACTGGAAATGTCAGGAAAGGAAAGCCCAAATTGGGCATCATCGAGAGGAAATCATGGCTGCAGACGTTTTTGATAAAAAGGGGCCAATGAAAACCAATCAGACTGTATGAACCCACTGCGCCCTAGTAAACCATTGTCATTAAGGCCCGTTTAATGCAGCGATCTGGCAGACGCTCAAATATTTGGAAGGAAAAGAAAGGTCAAACAAATAAACACTGTGGTAAGCTGCAATTTCCTTGGCAACTGGTAATTGTTTGTTGGGCAGGTTTTGTCCGCTGCTATAGCAACACTCAGTTCCTCAATAACAGGAAATGAACCGGCTGCATGTTTCTGAGGATACTATGTGATCATTTCCTTTTAAAGACATGAAAGAAAATTCAATCTCGAGTCACTTACTTGTAACTTACTTACTTATGATGTAAAGAACATTCATTTACCAGTAAATATGGCAACACTTTATCATTCACAAGCGGTAAATTAACATTTAATCAATGCTTTATAACACTGTGCACTATAATGAAGGTGCAAGCAGATAAGTGTTCAGATAAGTGTAACTTCTTCATAGGAGAAGTAATTGTTGACAAATACAGTACATTAATAAACATTTTAAAATGTCCATACGCTTAAAACTAAATTATAGTGTGTTATAAACCATTTATCATATGTTTATATACTATTTATGAATGCTAAATAGGGGGATTTAAAGTAAAGCCTACCCAGGTTAAAATTAAACATCCTCTGTTTTTCCCAACTGTGTGGAGGCCAGTGCTGGATGCTACTACAGCTATGTAGGCTAACGTGAGCGGCTCTGTTACGCTCTTTACTAGGCTTGGGGAAGTCCCGCAACCCCAGCTAACATTACCTGAGATAGCGTTAAATTCACCAGATGCACTGGTTAGTTTTTATCCTAAAAGTCTCCTATGCTGATCGTCAACTGGTAGGGATTCTGACCCTTCGCCTGGGACCTGTTAGCTTTGGCGTGATTTAGCCTTTTCGCACGGTATCATGTACGTTGCCTTCAAGTACATATTTAATAAACCTCTCAGAGAACTCTTGTTTTAAAACAAGTCGGCTGGAAACATTAAAAAGTCAGCCGAATGAGGCGTTTTCAACAAACTCATGGAGCAAATGATAGCTTAATTAGCTAGCTAGCTAGAGCTGAGGACTTCTGATTGCAACATTTGTCATTTCAGAAGGCAAACCTGAAGGTTGCCGGTTAGGAACGAGAAGCTAGTTTTTGTCGACCTCCGTCTAAAATTAAGGACCCGTCATTTAAAACATTACTAAGAATTTCAAGTGGTAAATCCGCAAACTTTATCTGTGTGAACTGTATATGTGCCATTCGAAACTGGAAAGCTTGACAGGCATAGCAACAGTAAGAGGGACAGGCCTTGGTGAACAGAGAGTTTTTAAACACCAAATCGAAATAAAAGTCTAGACTCTGAATGAAATTCAAGTAAAAATGCAAATTAGTTAGACTTAGGAAGTGTTGTGTATCATAAATTTATGAATTAAAAGTTGGATGTGTGCACAAATAAAACAAGTAGCCTGCTGCTACATCAGATAATATACTTTACCCTCGAGTGCTCGTATATCATCGACATCTGGTTTTGCCGCTGCTGTAAGCCTTACAGTTTCCCCCTGAGCCTGAGTTCTGTGCCTTAAGATTTGTTGCACATAAATGCCTGTTTGTTGCACTGTAACCTCCTTCACATAATTTGTTTTCTGACTGAGAGGGAAACACCATATTTCACTCTTAACCATACAAGTCCGTTTTCCGGACTGCAGCAGCTCCGTGTTCAGGTCTCTGTCGCACAGTCTGATACTGTGCCTGTTGACAGAAAGTGCCTGGTGATAAGGCGCCTTTATGCTCCTTGTCAACACAGTCGTGTCAACCTGGGATAGTTTGTGAAGCGTCCGTTGTGACAATGCAGCGATGACAGATCTCCACCTGTCAAGAGACACGTCACCTGGTTATCACTCAGTCTGAGGTATTTCAGCGACAACTCTAAACCCGTTTTGTTTTTTTTTCTCTCATTTCAGACGCACAGTTTTACACTATTGCCTCATATATACTGTCAAAATCTACTTTGCTGGAACTCATTAATGCATTGGTTACCAGCAGAAAGGCATTGCTGGATCAAATTAAGGGGTGTTTTATTCTAAAAAGCATGACTCCAGTTTTCCAAAATCCGAGGTGGGATTTTTAATAAAACCACAGCAGAGATCAGTTGAGGCTAATTAGGACCCATATGTTTTAATGGATTTTAGTGGAATTCTTCTTGTTGCAGCACTGATTGTAAGTGCTAACGTAGCTTGCTGTCTGCTGAATGTGTAAATAGGCAATTGTTTGCTAACATGTTCACTGATAATATGTCGGTGAAGTGAAGCTTGATGTAATGCCCCCATTTAACCTAAAAACCAATTACCTCTGTTTAAAGTTGCCTGATTGGAATATGTGTCATAAAATAAAAACAGTGAGTAACAAGATGATAATCTCATTTCTTTTTTTTTATTGCCACTGCTTGAACACCAGCCTGCCATGTAGTAATTTTCCACTGCCTACTTATGATTGCAATTCAGTGCTATGGTTTTCCACATACACCAAAGAATAAGAAAATAGACAACAGAAATATGTCCAACACTCTTGGTTAAATATTTATACACAGCTTCTAATAGTTTCCTCATCCATCTCAATAAGAATAATAAGTGATCAAAACACACAGTCCCCCCTTTGTTACAAAACTTCTACTGCCTACAGTCACCAAATCAAGTTTCTCTTCTCTGCACTCCTAAAGGCGTCTCCCATTCACTGAAACCAGAACGGCCTTCTTCCAAAAACCTCTGTCCTCATCGTAGATCAAACCACTTCTCACTGAAAGGCGTCAAATATCTCTTGACCGCGGCCCTATAATTTAGCACCTGTTGACAGTCTCTCACTTGTCCATGACTTCCCCTGTGGTACCTCCAAAACTCTCAGTGTGTTAAGATTTCCGCTCATTAGAGCCTAATTTTGGCTGCGGGGCCGACTCACGCTGCTTCATTGCGGCACGACTGGGCCCATTAAAGGTGAGACAAGGTGCACAGAGATTTTTTTTATTCTTTTTTGGAACACAAATGGCAACACGTTAACAACAAACATGGGATTTGCAGTTGCTAGATCGGGACTCATTTGTCAGTTTTTAGGAACTCAGCAGGTCATGTCTCATTGTAGACTTGGCACAACGTCAGAACAATCACAAGTCTAAAAGCATCTCCCACTGAGCAGCTACAAGCCTGCTTTCTTTTCTATTTCTTGGCCTTTTTAAAGTTTACAGTAGATGGCCACATGGTTCACAGCATCACCCTGCTTGACTTGGACGAAAGATGGCTCATAAATCTGCCTTGTGCAATACTTTGCGATAATTCCTACATCCAAGATCTGTTACGGTGCCAAATTGGCCTTCCTGGACGTCAGGAACAGACTCTGTGCAAAATAGTCCAATTTTTTTGATGCTTCTGCCATGGGGACTATAACCCCCGAGTAATATTTGTAAGAGTACACCCAGCTTCTGTTTAAATGGCTGCAGTCTTCAAAGTTCTGCTGATTTTGTTGTAGGTTTTGATAAAAACTCGTGTCAGCAGTGTTTTCTGTCAACTGTGAAAGATCTTTGCTGTACTGGCTCTCTGTCTTTAAAGGAATAGTTTTTGGGAAATTATTTG
The DNA here is from genome assembly GCF_016859285.1 of Xiphias gladius. NCBI lineage: Eukaryota > Metazoa > Chordata > Actinopteri > Istiophoriformes > Xiphiidae > Xiphias > Xiphias gladius. The sequence continues at coordinate 19,779,665 of NC_053409.1, forward strand.
CTAAATTATATGCCTACTGTGATGGACTGAAGGTTCTCGAACACAACCCTGCTACTGACACAGCCCCTTCTTCCTCTCTGGCCTTGGTACCTCACCTGCAAGTACTCCTCTAATTAGTGCAGTCTGCAATAGGAAAGAAAAAGCACATGCATAGGCAGTCAGCTCAAGTAATGCTGGACAGACGAGTGGCCAGAGAGAGGTATGTTGTGGTTTTATTTAAGTTTGAAATATTTTAGCCTCAAGTTTTTTTTTTTTAAATCTGCAGGATTTAAGCAAGTGTTATCGTGTGGACGTGGCATGTAGCTTGGGAAAGAATTTGTATCTTGTTTTAAATGATTACCACCCTTGTCTTTATTGTTTTTGTAATATCTGACCTGATCCTATAACCTTTTCTAAGCAATATTCATTCAAATGAGGTAAATGATCTAAATGCCTTTAAGCCCCCTATTGGACCCCCCCCCCCCCCCCCGCTGCTGTGTGTGTGTGTGTGTGTGTGTGTGTGTGTGTGTGTGTGTTTGGGGGGGGTCGGTTGGGTGTTTGTGCACCACTGTGTTATGGTGATTTTGGCCCCCATTTCTGCTGGCCCTAGAAAACCATAAGGTTTAACAGCGCCTCGATTGTTCCTTAATTAACATGCTGTATCGTTTAGGTCTAATTCGTACGCAAAAAACAAGAAGTTGTGATTTATTATTTTTTGGAGACGTATCCACTACGGGCCCCTGTTTTTTCATTTGTTTGTGTATAGATTAATGCAGTTAATGCACAGACTCGAGAGTGGTATCAATCTTCTCATCTAATGGCGGGGGCATAGATTACAACTGTTGAAGCGGATTATGAATATGATGTGGGCATGATGATTGGGCTGCGTTGGACCACGTGTGTTCTAGTCTCAACTGTCAGTTGGTGTTGACATAATTAAATCTGTGTGTGTGTGTGTGTGTGTGTGTGTGTGTGTGTGTGTGTGTGTGTGTGTGATTACACAAAGATTTTGTCTTCAGATCCAGCTGCTACCAGTTGTTCTCATAGACACGTTTCATATATGCGCTTGACAGCAGCGAGCAATGACGCTGTGTCGCCTGAGGGAGACATACCTGTACATCAACAGCTTTTACCTGAAGTTAGCTTTGTTTTTAGTTCTCTCACCTCAAATTCCCTCTCCATGTGGCTCCGTCCGGGATCTCAGCCAAACTCTACACTTGTTCCCAACTATTTTTAGAGCCATGGTGAAACCAGCACTTCCGGGTTCTGTTCCAGAGGTAAAAACCTCCATTCAAAATTCCAATGACATAACCCTGCCAATGACTTAAAAATACAGCCTTGGAACAGAGCCTTTCACAGACAACAGTATGCAGTGGGGCTCGCTGCATATGTTTAGGTTCATAAAAAACTAATATTATTGTTTGTTTGTTGTTGTTATTGTTGTTATTATTATTGTTATTATTGTTTGTTTATGCTTTTTAGCAGCCTTTCATGAACAAAATTTCCCACAACTCCTAGATGTTCATGGGCTAAAATGTAATTGCTTGACAGAAGAGAGTCCATGAGTGAGTTGAGGAGTCACGGTTGGTTCAGACAATATGTGTCGGTAATAACAGAAGGGCACGAACGGTGTAGATGTTTTTAGACAGCAGAGATTTGTATTTTATTTTACCAACTCGGTGCGTACAAAGTAAATTTTGTGTAATTTTTTTTTTTTTTTTTTTTTTTCTTTCCAGACCTGACATCAAGAATTTGGCTATATGCTAACTATGCCAGCTGCTGATTGCTGTCCATGTTCGTTTTTGGTAACACCCAATAATTGGCACTGTCCCACTATTTGTGGGGTTGTCTGCCATCCGAACTCCAGCCATTAATTACCAGTCATTCAGTGTGATGTCTCGTGCATTTACTCAGTCCTAAGGTTTATGCTCCTTCCTGACTTTCGAATCTGTGCAAGCTGGTGAAAATTAAACAATCTTTTTTTTTTTGGATTGCCCAGTCGTTTTCTGTTTCAGCTATGCGTCAGGTCTATCCCAGGCCTAAGTGGATAAAAAAATGTTTCCCAAAATGTCTAAATAGTTGAGTTAGTCAAGGGCAGTTGAAACGGGAGAAAGTAATCACTTTAGAATCAAATTAGTCTCTAATGGTTTACTTGACAGTAAGGAAGAATAACACACACTGGTTCAGAACTGGTTAGCAGGTCTCCAGAGCAGGTCTGGAAATTGCTCCTACAGAAATCCACCAATCCAAGCAGCTTGCCTCATCCACTGCTCCTTACGGGCAATTTTCATCACACGGCTGTTTTCTTTTTTGATTCTTTTTAAAAGCTTCATGGTTGTTTTCAGTCTCAGTTCAGACTGCACTTAAATCTTGAACACTCTAGGCAATCAGCGACTGCCTTTGAATGGTTATTTTTATCCCATAAATCCCACTTCAGATCAATCACCAGACTAATGATTCATGAAGTGCATGAAATAACATGCTTGTGCTCTCCTTCTTAAAAAGAGGCAGTGATACCAGTGACCAGTGATGGACAAATTTTAGACAAAGTTCAATTCAAGGTCAATCAGTAATTGATGTAGTTTGGATGATTAAAAAAGATGGTGTTATGATTTACTAACTTCATATTGTTGCATGGATACAGTTTAAATCACAGGGATAGGAGAATATTTAGTAAGATGGATGTATTTATAACATTCGAGAGAAAGTCAAGGTCATGAATCTTTTTGTTTTTGATTCGGATAATCAGAACAAAATTGAAGCAGAATGAATTTATTCACAATCTAATGAACCAGCTGTGTATTGAGAAACACTCAAAATTTCACCCTGAAAGAATACTTATTAGATTTTAATTTTTATGTTTGATGTATCTCTCTCACTTTCCCACGTCTTTTTTGGAAAGTGGGAAAACACGACTAAATGCTGGTATTTGGGAAAATAACCACTGTACAGTATGCTTCCTGCCACTGGAGAGTTCACTGAGTGAATGGGGGGGAAAAAAAAAAAAAACAGATTACGATATTTATTTTCATAGCACTGATGATATTTATGTCTCAGTGCTGCAGGAAAACCAAATCAGCCTTTCCTTTGGACAGAATCTGTGAATGCCAGTGACCATCAAATTGCAGTCAGAAAGCTATTAATCATCCAGTGTGCATGTCTGTCTCTCTATTTCCATAAAGTTGTTTCAGCAACTGAGACATATTATACTGCAGACAGCTGCCAAGTGTTGGAGGTATGGAACTGCCCAAATGCAAGGTAAAGTTTGCATTAAATAAACAGATGACCTTCAGATTTGTTTCTTTGTCCCCTGTGTACCTAATTTGATTTGGGGGGGGGTTATGCGACAAATCACAATGAAATACAATTTTAGAGTTAATAGAAACTTGAAACTTGACTGCGTATATTGTTTGCTGTTGCTGCTTACAGCTTTATTTCCAGTATTGAGCGTGGTCTTATATTTATGATTGCTATTTCCCTCAGCCCATTTTTATAAAAAAAAAAAAAAGTAGTAGCAGGCTGGTGAATCAATGGAGCAATATAACGTAATTGTATATAATTATGTGAAGTTTTACAACAAAAACCATCAGGCAGTATGACTACTTTGTCATCAAGGCCCAGATCTGCAGCTTCTACCCTGACGGTACATAAACCAGCGGGGCTCGCCTACAGAAAGCCATTCCCTCCTGTGACTCCACTTCATTCGGCTCCATCTGGATAAAGAGCCCTGTGTCCAAACTGGTGCTGCAGATTTTGTAATTGCCATGTGTGATGTGGTCCGCTTCTGGCAGCTCAGCGAGGCTCAAGTGTGAGCTACATCACGGCAAGGGACCTGGATGCTGCACTGAGCAGAGCACCAGATACTGAGATGTGTTTTGAAGTGGGTGTAGATAGATATAAATGGATTCTGACAAAACTTAACATGTAAATGTTCCCACTGTGTTTTTTAAATTTATTTTATTCACACTTACATCTGGGAGCCCTTTATCCTTACTGTTCTCAATTTGAGCTGCTGCACTGGAGGGACTGATGATACAATGCCTTGCTTAAAGGTGTAATATGAGAATTTTTGCTATAGCTACTTAGCCAAAGTTAGCATGGCGTCTGTCTTCGCACCCAAATTTGCTGTGGTAAAATGTTGTAAAACGGCTTATGTGCTAGTCACATCTACGTGTATAGATAGCCAGGGCTAGCTGGTTAGTATGCTAACTTGAGTAGAAGAAAAGAAGTGATAGTTATAGGAGCAAAACAAGAGTTAACATTGATTATGCTTTCCACCGCTGCTTTTCCACTTCTTGACTGGAAAGTAAACAGCTGTTTATGCTAATGTTTGCTATGTGGCGGTAGCAAAAACTTACATATATGGCACCCTTTCAAGGGAACATTTTTGATTTATTGTTGAGGAAGAGGTGTGTTACTTTCCTGTCCAGAGTTTTTAAGTGAGAACTGGACTTACTGGCTGCTAACTCACTTGTAAATTACAGGTTTCGTTCCTGTCACAACATGCGGCAAAATGGCTTATAAAACGCACAAATATTGGAACGTGATAACATGACGATTCACCGTTTGCTAAGCCATTGCTCCCATTAAGTTGTACACCTTCAAACGTGGATGTTGTAGAAGCATTTGGTTTCAATCCGATACCAAATAATACCCGGGCCAGGATCACACACATTAATACAGATATTGATACTACTTATTGTTGAAAGCAGCTAACTACTATCAAGTAAAGGAGAGAAATATGGCCGGCCCTATAAACTGAGTCAGTGATGGTTACACCATTGGTCAGCCGAATGCCGTGTAACTAGCTGCTGATATTACACCTTTTGGCCGTTGCATTTCAAAATGAATTGATGCAATAGAAAGCATTCACGCCATCAGACTTCTCATTTTCTAGCTGGCGACCATCAATTTTATTTTTATTTTTTTTTGCTGAATTGATGGTCGCCAGCTAATGTAAAAATTACAGCTCCGCAAGTTGGTTGAAAACACAATCTCCATCCGACCTTTTGTTTCCAGCTAACTCCTTCGAAAATCGAGATGCCTCTAGATGGGATCTTAAGTATGCACCCACTGGCTAATGCTAAAAGACTGAGGTTAAAGCAGCAAAAGGTCAGCATCCTCACCAGTTGCTCATCCATGTAGAACACTTAGAACACTTTTATAAATAAGGAAACAGCATTGCTCTTGTATTGCAGTATAGCGTTAGTTAGTCCTTTTGGAATAAGTTTGATAATCCATTCCTTACCCCTTTTGCCCTTGTAACTTTGGTTTTGGTAGGGCTAAAAATAAAGACACCACCCTCTAAACTCAATATACCCCAAGTTTTATTTTACTACAGCAACGCACTTCAGCAGGTGGAGAAATCCAAAGCTTTGCAGCCTTGAAAATGTCATGCTACTTCCCAGCTATAACACACACACACACACACAGTAACACAGCATATAAAACATGGAAATCTATAACATGACAATTGTAAGGGGAACTGATCAGCTACGCTCATCATGCACACTTTTTATTATTTTTTCAGGGCAAACCACTTTCTTTCCTGTTGGATGTAACCATAAAAATCTTGAGGTTTTCCTTTGATAAATTTCTTCTTGGACGAAATCAAATAAAAAAATTTGAGCCACATTTCTGGCAACACTACCAAGCTTGTCCAACCACAGACCAGTGAATAATCAAGCCCTAATAACATGTTATTTCTAAAAAGTATGACTCTTCAGACATGTTTGGATCTGGAGCAGGATGCATGTGTCTGCTCTGTCCTTTCTACACTCCCTCAAGCACTATGAACTTTATAGTTATTTTTAAATTCTAATTTCCGCTTGAAGATATGATTCAACATTAGAGGCTCTCCAAATCATACAAAGTGAGAGATGTTAGGAATAACCTGGAATGCTACTCATCTGAGAAACCCAGGTCTCCTTGGCTACCGCCTCCCCCATAACACAAACAGGCCTCGATTCCCTCGCCAGGCAAATAAAAGGCAAACACAGAGAAAAATGTTTTCCCAAGCGATAGGCTCTGGAGGGTCCCTGTGGTGGGCTTTCACTATGTGGGAACACTCTGCGACCACAGAAGAAGTCTGTGAAATAATATCAGAGCAACAGCTGTGGTCTTACCAGGCCAAGTATACAGAACTTAGATCCAGTGAGTGTCCGCTTTTTAGAGATTTGCTCTGGTTTATGTTCCATCCGATGTCTCAAGTTTGCAATTAGACCGGCATAGCGTGCAGATTTAAAACAGCAGACTTCTTAATTAAAATACAAGCAAAACAGCAGGAAAGTTACTTTTCCACACTTTTGTGCAAGGAAATATGGTCTAAATTTATTCTGCAGGTATTGTGCTTAATTTTCCATTTTTCAAAATAGAATAAAACAGTTTATATTTGTGAAAACAGCATCTAAGCTTCAGTTCTCTGGTCGGAAATTTCCCATTTTATAGAGCCATAGTCACTAGCCTCTGTAAGCCAATGCAATCTCTCATTCAGCATTTCTTTCATCAGTCTTTCTGGAAAAAAAAATTAGGGCGTGTTCCTGGAGTTTTACTTTCCATATTCTGCATCCACTACAGTTGGTGCTGTTAGAAATTCAAAGTCTTCAACTTTTTAGCCAAGTTGAACCAAAATTACTTTGTGTGCACAGAAAAACAGCTCCCAAACTTTACAAGCAGGTGCGGGTACTTATGGATATTGATGGAATCAAGCTACAATGACATGTAACACTCACCATCGCTCTGCCTTTTAAAAACCTCTACGGCGTTCAGTCCTCTGTCCTACTGTTACCCTTCGACTTACAAATGAACTTGTCTCTACTATTGAGCTGTGACCTTTTTAGCCCATAAAGGTCTAGGGCATTATGGGAAATGCTGTTCATTAAAGTCACTAAAACCAAAACTATTAAAACTCTATTTTAAACAACTCCCACTTTCCAAGTGGCAGCTAGTTAGCCTAGCTTGCTAACGTTAACACTGATTCCCACTTAACTTCAATTTTGGTTCATGTTATTTCAACACCTGCTGAGTCACTGGCGGCTCTGACACTCAGGGCTGCGTTCATCTCACAGTATAGGCAGGATTCCCATTTACAAACATTGGGGTAGAAAACAGGTTTCCACAATGCTATAGCTTATATACGGACGTTTTCACTATTTAGAAATAAAGCCACTCGCTGGAAACCTGTGAAATTACTGTTGACTTTGTATACAACACACATCCTTGCATTGCATTTCTTCTGTTTACTATGTTTTTAATGTTAATAGAAGTGATCCATTCGTTACATTTGCCATTCATGCAGCTGTAGGCACAAAACAACTTTTCCTGTTGATCTCCACATAAACTGCGGCTGCTATCGTGGCAGAAAAACAATTTCTTCTGTTTTGGTAATGACAGTTTTAACCGAATAGGTGCACAAGTCAAAACCAACACCACAGAGATACAGCATGTGCTGACTTAGTAAAAATGAATTTTAATTTCAGTTTGACCTTGCTTGACATTGCTACTTGCGTATCATGAGACGTGAGTCTAGCTTGAGCACTCGTCAACCCTTGTAACATTTTCTTGTCCTCTGTTATTGTCTCTCTACTTGTCATCTCCTCTCATTGACATTCCAGACATCGCTCATCCTCCTCCACGAGTGACTACAAACTCCTCGCAGCGCTTTAGCTCCGTGCCCCTCCCTTGCCGGTTTTTCCATCTCAGTATGGCAGCGCGCACACTGCTTCCATTGTACATAGATTTTTCTACCCGATACTCAACAATGAGGGGAGCCGCTGTGACCTCAGCGGGTGTGGCCTTCGGACGCAGACAAACACCTGGTATTAGGTCATTGCTTTTATGTGTGGGCTCAGTTAAAGATAAGAATTAGATGGAGCTATTCACGACTGCTGCTGCATTCATAGACATTCAGTTATGCGTACTTCAGGATTACTTAATGGACTTTTCGTCGTTTGTGGATCAGAGGCCAAAAAGTTTATTGCATTTATTAGTAGTAAGTAGCATCTAGTGTATTTTTTTTAGAGCTTTGTTGCCATAAAAAATTATCTTGATGAAAACACTGAGACTTAACCAGAACATTAAAGTCAGTTATTTCCTCCCAGTTGCTCAGCCCCTTCTCTTCTCAATTGACTTTTCATACAAGGATGACGCACTGATGACGGATCTGAGTGCTGCCGCCCACCTACAACCCTTGGACTGAATCCCACCAGAACTTTCTGTCCTGTCTCTCCTCTGCTAAAGCACCATCTCAGCTTTCCAACTGGCTTTACAGAATTAGAAAAAAGACTAAATGCTGACTGGACTGCCAACTTTCCTTTGAACAACATGGCAACAGGGGCCACTAAATTTTCCATATTAATTCTGGGGTTTTTTTTATTTATTTTTTTATTTTTTATTCTTATCACATTCATCTTTGGCCTGATGGTGAATAACTCTCCCATAAATTATGTAGATATGCATTCTGATTTCAGTATTCACAGGGGAAACTTGCAGTCAAGAGCAGAAAAACAGGAAATTGTGACAAGAGGGAAAAGACTTAAGCCAGATATGATGAGTAGGAACCTACTGTTCCACGTGATCAGTTTAACAGCTGTTTCCTTGTCGTCTGAAGGGTGTGGCCGAGCATTAATTAACCGATCTGACGTCAGTAAACACAAAATCACATTTTAGAAGTGAAAATAGGCAGTTCACATGGCTTTAGTGCTTCTCTTTGCTTCAGTTATTTCAGAAAGGGCAGGCAGCAAGGTCAATAGGGGGAGTGTTTCATGATCTTCAGCCAAGAATGGCATGTAACTTCAGCCAGAGCTTCAAAAGCATCCTTCTTATATCAGGACAAACTCCTTTTTTCTAATGTTTTTATAATCTCATTTTTAGTTTTATCTGCCATTTTTCCCTGACCAGATAAATGACACCAGAAAGTCCTTCAGATTTGCAGCCAAAGGGACCGTCTTTGTATACCTTGTTAACTCATCTGTGATGTGTTTTGTCTACATCAACCAGGACAGAGCCAAAACAAAGCTTATCCTTACTGTCTTTGCCACTAGCCTCGAATTACCCCTGCCATGTTGTATCACAGTTACTGTAGGTGTGAGAGAACCTGGAAAGGCAGCTGGTCTCTTTTTTAGTTACCCATATCGGAGCAAAGTAGAGCTCCCTTTACAGAAAGCATGATAAAAATCCCTGCACTGTGGGCCGGGCAGGCCCCGAGGGACCAGTGGGAGAGAGGAATACAGAGGATTCAGAGCGTAGGAGACAAGAGGGAGGGGTGGAAGGTCTTGGCTTCAGTCCCGGACGGTGGCCGCTTGCCATGGTTTCATGTCTCTCCGCTGCTGCTCTTGTTGTGAAACAGCAGACAGCCCACCTGTGCTTAGTGATTGTTCATGTGGGGCAGCTATAGAAAGAGTTTGGGCCGTTGGGGTCACAAAGAGGTTCTGGGGTTCAGCTTTTACGCCTTTTTTTTTTTTTTTTTTTTTTTCTTTTAAATTGTTGCAACATTATATCCTCATCGCATCTTAAAGGCAGGTCCATTTGGTTGTGTTCAGGCGGGCCTGAGCTGTCACAGCCACGGGGAGGATTTTATGAGCAGAAAGAGGGAGAGGCTGACTGGCTGTGCTGTGATTAAACTCGCATCTGCTTCGCTCTGATAAGATCACAGACTCTCTATACAGATATCTGCCATAAGACAAGTTAAAAAAAAAAAAAAAAAGGTGTGTTTTTGTAGTGTGTTTTGAGACGACATCTGTGGGTTTGGAAAACCATCAGGGACAGTGGAAGGATGTGGATACAGATGGCATTATCACTGTGATTGAGGAGGACAATGCTTATAAAGCCCCTGACGCCTTTTTACTAATGCACAGGATCTGATGTAACTGTACTGTTAAAACCAGATTGAGTCCTTATGCAAAAACCAGGCACATGTCTGACTTGAGTGATTAAGTGGGCATCTCCCATCAGATATTTTGCTTTATTAGACTCTTGGCTGGATTGAGGGTCTATTGGAAAAATCATTGCCATAACTCCAATGCAAATTTCTTATTACCCAGTCTATATAATCACTGCAGATTAATAAGCGTTCTGAAATCTAATTACCAAAAGGCGCCTCCAATAATTCAGTCTGCTGAACTGACAGGGAAACAAAGCAGTGATTCCCAGGCAGTCTGTCAACCCACCTGACTGGGGCTGCAGTTAATCTAACATGGGTGGGATCCAGAGTACAGAGAGCTCTGTACAGCTGCTTTACAGCATCACGATCAGACTGACACCTGATTTCTAAGAATGAGGTGTTTATGAAAATATGTTCACGTGCCACACCCTGTGCCTTGTGGCGTAGTCGCAAAGTTTACAGATTGCTGACAGACTAAATATCAGCTCCTTATTATAAGAGACGTGATCTTAGGTAAACACGTGAGAGAGCTGTCTGTGCTCCTTTGTCCTTTGGCAGGATTGTGCATTTTGAAAAAGGTGACGTTAGCTATGTCTATGCACCAGTCAGGGCTCAGCAATAGCTGAATCAAAATCCGATGACAGTTGACGTGAATCATGTTGCCAGGCTGCCGTCAGTCAAATCCGATCAAACCACACCCACACAGTCCTGAGTTGTTGTGTGTAATGCCGCATTTGTGCCATCTCAAAGTTATCCTAATTATGAATTTCAGACTGTAAATATTGTTCTAGTCAACATCCACGTTGTAATTACGACCCGTCCAAAAATGAATGAACAAATCTTTTCTGCTGATACTGCTGATACTTTACTGGGTCTGCAGTGGGACGTACTGCCACCAGCAAAGAGCCACATGGTCGCACTCTAAAGTCCCTTTTTCATGTCACCAAACTAACTGCCAGCCATATAAACGGAAGCATTACACCCTTAAATAGTGTTTTAAAAACTGACTACACTGAGTACGCTCGCTGCTGAAGACCGCTCAGTACTACAAATCCCTACAAACCTGTATGCATGACTCAGCTGCTGCTGATACCAGTTCTCATGCGGACACATTGCCCTCGATGCTTCCTGTACATACCGAATTGCAGCCCGTATACTGAAGAACGCGTATGGGCTGCAAAGACGGTAGACTCTGTGCTTGTTAGCCGGTTATCCTCTTAACCTGTGGATATTAATCCAGATTGCTGTTGCCTGCGATCTTGTTAGTGTTAATAATTTGTTTCGCATTTCGATTTAAATACTTTAATCACCTCCAGGTTATATATTTCTGCTCCGGAGATGATATAACACAAATAGCTGAGTTGGTAGATTTTTGTTTATTTACTGTAAAAAAACATATGTAGCGTCAATACTGTTATCACAGTATGTTAAGTAAAAACACTTTGATTTTTCAAAATTGATCAGCTTTATGTAGCCTATAAAGCTACATGTTTTGGGAGTATCATGATGCACCATGTTTTACTTCCGGTGGATACCAGTATATCCTGTTAGTGTGTCCTGGAAAGTGCACAAGGCCCAATACTTGAAAACTTGACACACATACATTTAAAGGTCCATAACCAGGGAATACCGAGGCAACGTAATACTCGAAACCTCCTGGTACTAATTACGACTGAGAAACTCTAGAAGTGCAAGGTATTTTAATCCTCATGCGACTGACTCTGTTAGCATACAACCATATTTATCGCTTGTAATTCATAAACATGAGGATCTTTCCTATTTCTACCATCCATCCCATATGACATAAACTTTGAATAAATAATACCTGAGGATGTGTTTTTTGTTTTTTTTTCCTTCCAAACTCAACCTTTTTAATTGCTGCATATTTAGTCCTGAATATTTAAGGATATCTGGAGAGAGATTTAAGATTTGAAATGTTTTCAAGGGCTTTGAGGTAGCACCTCAACTTTGGCAAGGGACCTATAAATTTTCCTTGGTAGTTCGCACTGTATCTCAGCATCTCATATCGTCACACAAAAAAAAACTTGAAAGCAAACCCCCTTTTGGTCATGAAGCTGCTGCTTCATGCTTGCAGGTTCAGACTGCCAGGGAAAGTGACAGAGACATCCCCAGAGACTTGTCCTGGTTCCATTGAAAATGAGCCCTACACTGCCTCTCTTCCAACACTGCTGTTTTGGTCACTTTACTGAAGCAATCGGACATCTGTTAGATGGGTTGAGTCCATGTAACGTTCACAACATCAGTATGTAAGATCTATTTGAGGAATAACTGTAGATGGTGGAAATGATGTGATGTGAGACAAAGTTAACCCAAAGTGCTCCCCTCAATGGAGAGGGAAAGGCCCAAAGGAAAAGAGAGACACAGGCAGGAAGTGGTATCACCTCATTGCAAAAGCAGTTATGAAAAACATTACGTAAAGAGCAGATATTCCCATACCTGACACCGCTGATGCAGAATCACTTTATTCGCTGAGTGTCATAGAGGACTGTATCTCAAGCTAGACCTGTTCTGCTATGGAGCTAAAGCATGCTCCAGATGCCGTTTCTCTACCTTTTTTAACTCTAGCCCCCAATGAAACGATGTCTACTTTTAACGTGGACTTGATTTGGGAGCAGTTCCCTTTTTAAAAGGGGTTTTTGTTTTTCCTTCTGAGATTTTTTTTTATTTTATTTTCTTTAAAAAAAAAAAAAAATTTAATTTGCACAAATAAGTCTTATGTTGGTGGCTAGCGAGCACGGTGCTGCTCTTAGCAAAAATGCAAACGACTTGCTAACATGCCCATAATGACAATATGCTAAAATTTAGCAGTAGTTTACTATGACCACCGCCTTAGCTTTGCAAGTAAGCATGCTGAGGTTTGTTAATTAGCACTAATCAAGGTATACCTAAGGCAGATGGGAATGTCATTAGTAAAGGCCCAGATAACCAACTAAAGCATTAGACATACTGGAAATTTGTCTCATTAATTCGTTGCCACAGAAAGTCAGGGCATTACCAAAGTTTATTACAGGTTATACTGTGGGTAACATAAATGCCTGTACAAATTTTCTTGGCAATCCATCCAATATCAGAATGTGGTGGAGCCGCGGCACTTAGCGTGGCTAAGTCAGAAAAGATAAAAATTATATGTAACATAAGTGTTTTTTACTTCTTTAGCAGCCCTCGTGGCGTCTCAACTCCTAGCTTACTATGCTTACGTTTTGTGTCCACAACAACATGGCTTCGCACCAGCACCATGAAGAAAGAGACCCAAAATCCCACTTCAGCTACTTGCTAGCCTTTAGCTTCTTTAACTCATCTTAATCAGTCTCTCTATAAAGTTCTTACATTTTCCCGTTGGTTTCTTTCCATATTCTCACCCAGATGTGTACTTAATGCTAAAAAGCATAATAAATGATCAATACCTTTTCATCTTAACGGAAGACCAACAAGTTTTGTTAGCATTCTTTAGCCGTTGGCAGGTTGAAGTTACGGAATGCTAACAAAATAATCAGTGTTTTATCTATTTTAAAAATAACTGTGCTCAAATTCTCTGTCTAGTTGGGTAGTAGATGCTCATGTAGCTCTGAACATGGACAGAACAAAAATGTTTTTCAGGTTTTTAGGGGGACAAATGGGAAAAGTATGAGAGCTAACTCTGCAGAAAGAAGGGTAGCTAAGAGACGGGGTGGGACTCGACTGGTCCAAAGCGATGTATAAATACAACAATCTGCAAGAATTCTGATTATCGATTAATCATTTTGAATCAATAATTCTTTTTCCAGTTCCTCAAATGTTAATATTTGCCAGTTTCCTCACTGTGTTACAACAGTAAACTGAATTGTCTTTTGATTTTGTTCGACCAGCAGTCAAAAACCCAGACATTTGAAGATGTCACCTTGGAATCTGGGACTTTTTTTTTTTTTTTTTTTTTTTTTTAACATTAATATAGACCAAGATATAATCAGCAGATGAATCAATAATGAAAATAATTATTTTCAGCCCTAAATACAGTAGATCTAAAATTGACAAAGGACAGAAATGACAAACAATATCGGAGACAATCTTTTCACATTCAGTTATAGAAACTACAAACTAAGCGGACCTGACTGAAGCTGTGAACTCTTGTTAATCCAGTGGCCAACACATCCTACAGGTGGTGACAAACTGTATTCCCTGTTAAGTCCTGTGTCTAATTTTATCTGCAACAGATGGTTTCATTGGGCAGTCTCCATCGCAAGGCCACAGTCAGTTTGAGGTTGTGTGTGTGTGTGTGTGTGTGTGTATGTGTGTGTGGGTCTGTTGTCACCAATCTGAAAACAATAAAGAGTTCAGATGTGGGCGGCCCAGTGGCTCCAGATAAAATGACATCTGTTTGGTATCCAGGCAAACACATACAGTATAGTTTCCCAGGCGTGGTCCAGTACAACACTACAAAACATTTCCATGGTGTTACTGAAAGTGACTAGATGTGGGAAATGTGGCGGTTCATATTTTGATTTTTGTGACTACACTGTGTGCACAATTATTAGGCAATTGAATATTTTGACCATATCATCATTTTATCCATAATTTCCAACTCCAAGCTGTATAAACTTGAATGCTTACTGGATTTAATGCATATCAGGTGATATGTATTTGTGTAAGGAGGGAGGGTGTGGCCTAAGGAGATCAAGGTGTGCATAATTTATTAGGCAGATTCTTCTCCTCAGGAAAAAAAATGGGACAAAAAAAGAGATTGAACTGACTCTGAGAAGTCAAAACTTGTAAAAAGTCTTTCAGAGGGATGCAGCTCTCTTGAAATATCTAAGATATTGGGGCGTGATCACAGAACCATCAAACGTTTTGTTGCAAATAGTCAACAGGGTCGCAAGAAACGTGTCGAGAAGAAAAGACACAAATTAACCGCCAAAGATTTGGGAACAATCGAACATGAAGCTACCAGGAACCCGTTATCCTCCAGTGCTGCCATATTCCACAACTGCAACCTACCTGGAGTGTCAAGAAGTAAGAGGTGCTCAGTTCTCAGAGACATGGCCAAGGTAAGAGAGGCTGAAACCCGACCAACTCTGAACAAGACACATAAGTTGAAACGTCAAGAATGGGCCAAGAAATATCTGAAGACAGATTTTTCAAGGGTTTTGTGGACTGATGAGATGAGAGTGACTCTTGATGGACCAGATGGATGGGCCCGTGGTTGGATCAGTAACGGACAGGGAGCTCCACTTCGACTCGCGCCAGCAAGGTGGAGGTGGGGTACTGGTATGGGCAGGTTTTATTAAAGATGAGCTAGTTGGACCATTTTTCAGGTTTCAGGTTGAAGACACTTTTTTTCAAGCAGTGGTACAGGAAAAAGTCTGCATCTTTCAAGAAGACTTTGATTTTTAAGCAAGACAACGCTCCATCACATGCATCAAAGTACTCCACTGCGTGGCTGGCCAGTAAAGGCCTTAAAGATGAAAAACTAATGACATGGCCCCCTTCTTCACCTGACTTAAACCCTATTGAGAACCTCTGGGCCCTTCTTAAGCAGCAAATTTACAGTGAAGGTAAACAGTACACCTCTCTGAGCAGTGTCTGGGAAGCTGTGGTTGCGGCTGCACAAAAAGTTGATTCTGACCAGATCAAGAAACTGACTGACTCTGGGAACGGAAGGCTTGTGACTGTTATCGAAAAGAAGGGTGGAGGTTGGTTTTTTTTTTTTTTTTTTTTTGAAATTTCAGAAATGTTTTTTATTATTCTCACTTTAACAGGTGAAAATACACAAGTGAGATGGGAAAAACTTTGTTTTTCATTTAGTTGCATAATAATTCTGCACACTAATACTTGTTTAATAATGGTGTACATATAGATTTTCTCTTAAAGACAAAACTTCACTTTTACTACTTAAATGTTTAGGTCCGAGGGTTTGTTAACATTTTGGATTGAACAAGAGCACTGTAGTTGTACAATAACAAAATTAATCCTCCAAAAATACAACCTGCCTAATAATTGTGCACGCAGTGTAAAATGACTGTGTGCAACCGTGCAGCCTGCATGAGCGTGTATGGGCGTGCGACGCTCTGCCATGCCTGTGCGGAATGAAACTTTTAAAAAAGTGATGTGGGGCTGAAACCTTGGCGTAGGGTGAAGCCATTCTTCCTGCTATCCGTCATCATGTTTGCATAGGTGTGTGAGGTAAGAAACAGTGAGTCAAGTGTGGCTTACACCCTCCAGTCATTTCAAACTCAATTATTCTCCCTCTAGGTTTCTAGATACTGACAGAGCATCACTTTCAACCTCAAACAAAGCAGGTTAATTGTACACTGTACTGCTTCTGGTTTTACCCTCTCTGCAGTGCATGAGGCGCTTGCAAGAAGTGCACAAAATAATAGGAACACCTACCAATATAATAATACTGTAAAATAATATAAATGTATTGTGTTCAATTATCTCAAAAACCCTCTGTGTTTAAAAACTTACAAGTAGGAAAGGATAAGGCTTTACAGGTCCCATACCTTTCTTCTAGCTTCTTTAAGAAGATATGGCTGTAAATTCACAGGAAGGTTCCAAAATGTAGTAGTCAGTTTTCTGATTTATAAAGAACATGGAGATTTATGAATATCCAGTAACTTTATTCCAATTAACTGCTACTTTAAGACAGTTTTTTTTTTAACAACATTTAAGGGTTTATAATGCACTATATAATGTAGTTTGTAAGCAGATGTAAGGGTTTATTAATGTACTTGTCAACATCTATAACTCTTCCTGTGGGCAGCCATAAGTGGAGGCTTGTGTATAATGACTGACAATATTGTAAAATACGGTTGTAGTGATATAAAATGTCTTTTGGGGATGCCCTTATAGCTGTGTACAACTACGTCATAGTTTGTGTTTAAATCATTTTACTGAATTTTTGGATAGTACTCATAAATGCTAAATAGGGGGACCTGCCTTTTTTTTTTTTTTTTTCTTCCTGCATCATAAACCACACTGTGTTACAGTTCTGGCAGTTAAGACTGCCCCGAGACGAATGAGTTTACTTAACCCGGTGATTCATTCAGGGAAAGCATGCTGAGCGCACCTGCTCTGCTTTTGTAATGACGTTTGACATTCACTGCTTCATATGTTCACTTGTGTATTGTTGTAGCTTGGTGGTACAATTTGCACAAGGAGAGTGACGCGTTCATTGCTCCTGCTTTTGCTGTAACTGCTTCAAACAAGCCTCATTATTTGAAGTAGCTTGAGTGTGTGTGTGTGTGTGTGTGTGTGTGTGTGTGTGTGCGCACGTGCAGGAGATCAAACCAACAGTGAATACGGGACTATTGCTTGCAGAGAGAGATACACAATCTTCATTGTAGCTCAGTTGATCAATCCAGTTAGATCAAAGCAAATAAATGATAATGAGAGAACAAAACCACAAACTCACACCACATGTAATGTTTGTTTATTGAAATTAATCAACAGGAAGAGGAGGTCATAATCTGTCAAACAATCGTAGTAACACAGATGAAGAGTTTCTGAAATATTTAATCAAGGGATCAAAAGGACAAATGTAGCAGGGCTGATGTGCAGCGTTTCAGTTCTACAAACGGTGATCCCTGCAGCGTCTATAAAGCCCCACGATGTACAACAGGTAATAAGCAAACAAAGTAACAGTCATATAATAATACTAAATTGCACATTCTTACCGAATGACTTGTCTGCAGTGCCTCGTCTCGGTTTCTAGAAGCTAAACTACTGTTTCTGCTAATGGCAAAAAAATACAAAACTTCAAATAGCGCGTCATCTCTTGGATGATAATAACAGCAGGGTTATTTATTTGAAAATAACAATAAAAATCTTGATTGTAGAGAATTATACAGCTTACGTCACCTCATTTTACCTTCTTCATAATCAGTGTCACAAAGGGTAGTAGTACAATGGCTAATGAAATTTAAAGGACTTGAATTAAAGCAATAAATACATGTTTCTCCCCTGGCACAGCCCAACCTTCCCCAAACCTTCACCCACATTCTTCCTCGCTTTATAGTATAAAACAGTATAGTATAAAAAAACTGGGACAAAATGTTTAGCGCAACATATTTTATATTCCAGATTCAGCCATTAACCTGGCTAATATAGGCTCAAAAGGATACAGCCTCATGGATGTTTTGAAAATCATGTAACAGTCGCCTCAGAGATCCACTTTTGCATATTTTTTTTTATACAATATGTTCTGACCATTTTTCATCACTTTTTTTTTTTCTTCCACATAAGGAATGTTATAAAGCAGCCAACATACAGATTTAGTATTTTTTTAATTTTTTTTCTCATTATTGGCAACGTGCTCCTCCTGAGCACCACCTGTGCATGCAGCAGCCTCTGAGGTGAAAATCATCTGGTTGTAAGCACAATGCACCTTCCCCCACCTGAGATTCACTTTCCATCTCATTTTTTTTCCTTTTAAATTTTAGACATACATGTCAAAACCTCCTCACACTGTTCTCTTGGTGCAAAACTGACAGTTAAGACCTTAAGGTCTTACTGTAGTGACATTTAAAGTGGTGACATACATTTATAAATGTGTAAAAATGGCAAAACTGGTTACGATTATTTAACGAATCGAGTCAATCATGTGGGAATGCTGGATGTGGTTGTGCTGAGGAGTCTCCTGGAGTAAATATATACTATATATATAATATAATGTAATATATCACGTCAATATCATGTCTAGGCAGCATTTGTAATCAATGAATCATCTGATCTGGGGCTGCTGGGAGTGGATCAGCATAGAGGGGAAAAGAATCGGGAGCAGAAAGCTGGTCTTCTAAGGTATGAACACACAGGTGGGCAAGTGGAAAAAGGCTACAGATACTGTGGTTGATGGTCAGTGTTGTGTAGAGAGGAGGGATGAGGCTGAGGGGACAAAGGTTCAGGGCTGGGTAACTGCACTGGGCTCCTTGTCATAGATGTAGCTGCCCACACCACCAGTGTTCACGCCTGGAAGAACCAAAGGGACAACGGTGGGTGTCAGGGGTTGAGAGAGAGAGAGAGAGAGAGAGGGCAAGAGAAGGTACAACATGAGCAGGAGAGGCTGCGAAACATGTCCTGCAACGGTTATCCTCAGGCTCAAGAAGCTGCAGACAATGCTGTGATGAAATGACTGTTGAGTCACACTTATTTTGTGCAACGTATGCAGCTTGGATCAAGTGCTCAGACATACAACATTCTGTGTTCAAGTGTAGCTGATTAATTGGTGGGTTGACAGCACCCCCTAGCGGTTACC
The DNA here is from genome assembly GCF_016859285.1 of Xiphias gladius. Lineage (NCBI taxonomy): Eukaryota > Metazoa > Chordata > Actinopteri > Istiophoriformes > Xiphiidae > Xiphias > Xiphias gladius. Next base: position 19,798,771 of record NC_053409.1, read on the forward strand.
TTTGGGCCCAAAGAGAACAGCATAGCATGGTTTGTGGCAGTAGGGCTGGCCGTCATGCTGGAATAAAAAAAAGAATGGAAGCATTGACAAAATTACAGCATTATATTTCTGTTCCAAAGAAAGTAGAGGTACAAAAGTTATAAAAGCCTTTATTATAGTGGCCGCGTTATGGTCACTGAAGTATTCTGTAACCCTGTGAGAGGTGGTGACAGGCTGCAAATAATAAAACAAAGGGAATGTTTCTAACATAAATGCCACTGTATATGATTGGGTTTTTTTTTTCTCCACCTTCACCTTTTTTTATTAAATTAGGTGTTGATTTCCTCAAACGTGCCACATTTTCCTTCCGTTATCCCTTTTTTTTTTTTTTCACTGATCATTTCTTCTTTGTTTTCATTGTTTTGATTTAAAGAGAATCTACTTATATAATGTACATGTTTTCACAACCTGTCATTGCTAAAACATACCATTTCAAAGCAGACTGACAGAACTTACATTGTACAGGTATACCTAATAAAGTGGCCACCGAGTGTACTTCTGTCAGCACTTTTGTATTTGTCTGTTTTGACTCTTTCCATTTATTTCAACTGGTCGTCCCCCCCCCTCCTCCTCATAAATGCCTCTTTCTCTCACCTCTGCGTGGCTGCCAGCAGAAAGAGTCTTGCTGCACCTCTCACAGCGCAGACAGGGTCGATGCCAGTCCTTGCCCAGTGATGTCACCTTCTCAGCTATCGTGAAAAACAAACAAAACGCACCTGTGAGACACCCTAGCAACCACTTTGCAGGCTCACACCTATTACTGCACCTTTTTCCTCACCCGTGTTTCTTGGATGTGTGGAGCTACTTACCAAAATACACCTTCTTGTTGCATCGGGGACATAGGTTGGCCTCGCCAGAAAAAGTGGTGATGCTTCCAGCTGCTGACACATTATAAGCACACACATACACATTACAATACTGGAAAAGCTGTAGGTAGCGAAGGAAAACGGTTCCATAAATGACCACTAATGTTTCCAGTTAGGTGTGAAATCCCGTGTACTAATAATGTGGCGGAATAGAAAAAAAAAAATTGAGCCGGGTACTAAATAGCTTTTAGATGTTTCAAGATGGAATTTTTTAAAAAAAGGCTAATGTGTTCAATTTATATATTCTGGTTGCCAAGTTAAAACACTTCTCTCACTCCTTTTCACAGGAGCCAATTATGGCAGCCAAGGGATGTTTGATTACATGTAGCGCTGCGTTGGGAACTGCAGGTGGTGCCAAAAGGCGAAGGCTGGTTTTGTTTTGGTTTTATTGTCATAAAACATCCAGCACATGACACACTTTTCCCACATATTCACCAACAACAGACAAACTAAAGCGCACAGATTATAGCCAACGGAAAACACGGACATGCAGAAATGCAAACAAACTATAAACAGCATATAAAACAAAGTGTTTTTAAAAAAAAAAAAAAACTGAAGAGGCCACGTGCAGGTTTAATTATAGTATTTACAGTGTTACGCTTTATACAACTTGTACTAAAATACTAAAGTCATTAACCCATTTCTCTGCTTTCCTTTGGATTAATAAAATGTGTAATAGGTTTCAAAGATCTCATGTCATCTGGTAAACTGTTCCAAATTTTTGTCCAACACACTGAAAGAATTTAGCTCCAGTAAGGTTAGGGGAAAAAAAAATAAAATAGAGTTTTCTGGCTTCAACAACCAAGTGGTTGGAAAATGGCCACTAACTGAAAACTGCACAGCAGAAATTAATTCACCCAAAAAAACAAAAGTTAAAATGGTTTTGTTGCTGCTGATGTGGTATGTGCATCTGAGAAAATCCCCCACAAATCCCAGGAGACTTTCTGTATCAATAGTCTTATCATTGAGTCAGCAGCAGCCTGTTGAAAACACCCAAATCTCTATGAAAAAACACCTCCATCGAGCAGGTTTCTCACCTCAACACTTGCTGATAGAGCCACAGTGTAAGGCACATACCCTATGAATACATGCACACGTTTCCTGTTTACCTTTCGATGGTGCCTTTGGTGCGTACATTCGCTTCTCCTCAGCTTTGGGAGCTGAATCCACACCAGTGGGGTTGTTGTTGACTGGAGCGTCATACACATAAGAGCCTGCTCCACCAATGTTCACACCTAAAAATGACAGAAGACAGGATCCGGGGGGGGGGGGGGCAAAAAAAAAAATCAGTATTGAAATCAGCACTTTATCTGACTCTGCTGAAGACTAAAAACTCAAGGCTTTTTTTTTTTTCTAACAGAATAGATTGAGTACACAAATAAATGCAAAAGTAAAGTAATAAAGTAAAGATTTTCATTAATGAATAAAAAATGTGTGTACATCAGTAGCAGGTGTACCAGTCATTTAATATACAGACAAATAAATACATAAATAAATGTTGGAATAGATGAATAGATTAATGCAGATTTGAAAAATGCATAAATGTGTTTAAAATACTAAATGAATATTAATTTATTTACGTGGTATTTCAGGTTATGTGTTGTGGGGAGAATGTAAGCTGAATTTAATTTTAATCTTATTCTGCTTTTATGTTGTTGTTTGGACATCTTTAAGTATTTAATCATGGAATATAGTCTTATGTTTTTGTGGGTATTTATTATCTGTATTTGGTCATCGGTGTTAGCTGATTAGGATGGGAGTACTGTACAGTCCATGTCTTTATGGATGAATGAATTAAACCTTTTGAACCTTCACTTATTTGTTTATTGATGCATATCATTTTTAGTCCTTAACCTGACATACTGTATGTTATGTTTAAACAATGACAAATTACGAAGCACTGTTTGTTGAGTAAAATGACATGTACTTCACCTTTTGGCCCAAAGAGGGCAGCATAGCACGGCTTGTGGCAGTAGGGCCTTCCATCGTGCTGTGGGGGAGACAGAAAAACACCATGACAGACAGATAAAACCAACTCAAAAAACCTGTAATGAAGGGGGGAAAAAAATAATAAAAATCATGACGCAGATGAGAAAACTGAACCATGACATCCATGAGAAGTCATATTTTTTCACACATTTTTCTGACATCTTGTATTTGGTTTTGATCTTTTTTTTTTTTGGTGGAATGAAGAGATGGAGAAAATGTGTCCAAAAACGGAGACGTGCATTTTTTTTTTCCAAGGCTGCTTAATGATGTCACTGTCACAGGTTGCTTCAACACAAAATAATATCATGGGCTGTATCCAAGAAACGGGCCCGTGTTGATGAATTTATCGCCACACTTCAGTGCAGCCTACATGACCGTATGCCACTTGAAGGGGGGGCCAGTCTAAGACATAGATGGCCCGGTTACTGATGCATGCTGGGAATGTGACGGTCATTGCAGGAGCATGTGACCAGCTCGGGTAGGGGATCAGGGCTGGAAGCCAGAGCAGCCACTGGTCCAGAGCCCAATGCCCATAAATGAGAAGAACAAGGGACAAGGGGCACTTCTGCTTTGGCCAAATGAGCTCCTTTTCCTCAAAGGCGGTGCAGCAGTAAAAAGGACTGTTCTCTCACCTTTAATAATGCATAAACCGTGACAGGATCAGCTACTGTTAGAGCCGCCACGCACTCCTCTCACACGTCTCACACACAGGGTCTCATTGCCAGGTGTACGGAGTGGTCTATCAACAGCCTGCAATACAGTATCACTGTGGCTCTGGCTGCGAAGCATCAAGAAGCAGAGGGACCCTGAAAATGGATCATCCATCGCTGATGCACAGCCCACTCTCTTCCCTGCAGTTTACGTCCCACATCCTGAGTCTGAAATCTGTCGTCTCCATCTATTCTTCATTCTGCTCCCCTTTCCCTTCCACCTTTTGAACTCCGTGGCCAATTGTTTCAGCCATTACTCACTGCTTTGCTAGAATTCAAGACCAAAGTGAAGGTGGATTAACTTTGAAGCATTGGCTGTTTCCCCTTTGTTCTGCTTCTCACTTCCTTTATTTATTGGCTCATGGCAAGGTCTACATGTCTTAGCTGTTAGTAAATTTAGGAATAGGTTGGGCTTTTCAGAGATGTCAACATTTAGCATGTCTATCGTACTGTAAATGCTCTTCCATATTTTTTTTTTTGGCTTGTGACCTCTTAAAACAAAGCAAATATCTACTTGTGAACTAGCTCTATTTGGAAACTCCCATAGAGAAGTGCAGAGTGCCGACTGAGTGCTGGGTGGGAAAGTTAAACAGACATACATTTGCAAAACCAGCCAGTTGCTCCTCCGCACTAAAGTCTTTTCTCTCGTAAAACTGAAAAATAGGGTTTGAAGACACTTCAGATAAAGCATAAATCTCACCTTTCTAGTGCAATATCTTGTTCTCATTGTGGGCTGATTACTGCCCCCTGACAACAGAGGCGCCCTGATACTTTACGGTTGGTGAGAATTGCACTCGTAGTAGGTATTTTTACCCCTACGGCCACAAGAGAAAACAATGAGCCCATTCCACACTCGAAAACAAACGTTGAAAAGTGACACACAGGTGAGATTTATGCTTTATGGGTAGAGTTTTCGAACAGTATTTTCGATTTTGCAAGAGAAAGCCCTTTAAGGATGAGGACTAACTGATTGATTTTGAAAGACTTTTTTTTAAAGTCTGAAGAAGTATCCAAAGTATCCAGTATTTCACCAAAAAAAAGAAGCTTGAGAAAAGCTGGATCGTTCTGTTCCTGAAGAAACAAACAGTCTAAATATGATGATTATGAGGGAAGATTTTTAAGTTATGAGGAGCACATTTTTATATGATTTCTCAGCAAATTTATGGATTAACGCTTCAGAGTTCATTCTTGACCCCAGAAACAGCAGTTGACAAGCCAGTCTCACCTCAAGGTCCATTTATTAGCTGTTCTGGAGCTTTCAGTCATATCACATCTGCTTTATGAGCAGATGTGATGAATTTGGCCCAGTTGTCCTGGCCCTGGCTGTTTTTTATTCTGCTTCTCACTTCCTTCATTTATTGGCTCATGGCAAGGTCTACATGTCTTAGCTGTTGGTTATTTAAGGAATAGGTTGGACTTGGATCAATTATGGTTGCATAAATGTTCTCGTTTTGACTCAGAAAAGAAGGTATGCAAATTTTGTTACAAACTGTGCTAAACAGGTGCTACGGGTTAATACAGCCAGGATCATTTAGGGTCAACAGTGGAGACTTGTCACTTTGTCTTTTCCAGCCTGGCTCTCTGCCACCAGCCTCAGGAAGACCCCCCCCCCCCCGAAGAAGCAGCCATTACTGCTCTGAGGTTCTTAACCTTCTGCATACCAGGCCTAAAATGACATCAAACACCCTCCTAGACAATCCCACAGGTGCTTTATATGCTTTCCTTTTTTTTTTTTTTTTTTTTTTTCATATGTGATGTCTCTCTCCCTCACTCTGTTTCCATGACGATGATCGAGCATCGAGTTTTTCCTACTAAAGTCACGCTCGTAGCACGGCGCTGCAGCCCAGGGCAGGATTTGGATGCTGTCCATGGAGAGAGAGGATGGAGGCGGAGAAGAGGATAGTTGTGCAGAGAGCGCGCAGGCGTCAGAGCGATTGTGTGACTACATTACTGTAATCATGCAGAGATTAAAAAGTAGGAGCAGCATCCTTTGGGGTCTGCAGGGAAATTGCTTTTGTGTACAAAAGAGGCTGAGATCACATCCTCCTTGCACATAAAAAAAAAAGGCGGGAGACTCGGAAAAGTCCTTCAGTGATATTCACGCATGTAGAGAGAGAGAGAGAGAGAGAGTGGGAGAGAGAGAGAGAGAGAGAGAGAACGAATTGAATTGTTGGATGGGCCATGGAGGGCAAAATAAAAGGGGGAAAAAAAGAAAATCCCCAGGGTGAAGGTGTCAGCACTCATTTGGCGATCACAGTCTGGGGAATCTATGTTGAGATGTGATGCTCCAGTCTGATTATGTAACAGAAAGAGGAAAAAAGGATCTGAAAGCAACTCATCTGGCAGCACTAAGGGGGTTAAAATTCCCACAAGTACAAACCATATTGACAGGAAAAAGGGCACTCACTCAGCAATTTCCTGTACTAAACGCACATGGTCTGTGAAATGAAATAACCCACTGAAAAATGCTTAAATTTGAAAAGATATTCTCCCACTGTAATACTGCGCTTCCTCTCTGACACTAAACTACGGATATGGATTTTTAATTAAAAAATAATAATAGCAAAAATAATAATAAACTATCATTTTCCATAGGTTAAAACGCTCAAGGTTCTGAAAAAGCACAACATCTGCTGAACAGTTTACATTTTTCATTGAGGATTCACTGTAGATAAATGTCACTAAGTTAATATATAACCAGGCAGCACCGGCTTCCCCTTCTTAGATTTCACAGTAACAGTCAATGAACGATGGCGCAGTGTTTGTTGGCCTTAGACCCTGTGTTATCAGCCCTTCTGTACTGACATTTGTGTAGAAAAATAGAGCTTGAGTGAACACAGGGAAAAGTCTATGAAGTCAATTCAGAAGAGCATAACAGAAGCCATTTGGTGGACATTTTTAGCACCACTGAGTGCATACAATGTTGGCCTGAATGGCCTCAGAGGCAAGTTAACTCTTACCTCATTTAGTGCTGGTGACATTTTATTAGTTTGTTAGACGTTAGTCAGTCTCCAAGCACGTAGCTATACAGGCTAGGAGTCCATATCAATGCCCCAGTTGTGGAGTTAAAAGCCACATATTGTGGTTTTTCCTTTATTCCACCGTTTAATTACACTGTGAATGGAAAGATTGTTCTTCAATGAAAAAGACTGTTTGTTCAAAGTCAAAGTGGTTTTAAGCAAGAGGCTGGACCCTTTGGACATTCAATTTTGATCAAAAGATTATGACACATAGTGCTGAAGATCAAAAACTAATTGACAATTTGATTAATCATTTTAGTCAGTAGTTTCCACCCTTCAAAGAAAGCTTTGTCTTCTTGTAACGCCTTATGACAGAATGAATATGCTGCATTCCAGCGTCACTGTAGGTGGTCATTTTAACCAAAGATTTAAACTGTATTTGAATACTATGAGGTGCCTAAAGCTATAAAAGTATCTAGTAAAAGCAGACATTACAAAAAAAAAGTCAGAATAATGAACTTTTGTACTTTTATTTAGCAGGAATGTGATTTTCTGCTTTCCTGCTCTGTTAAAAAGAATACTCTTTATTCCACTATTCCATTAATCACTTTATAGAATAAACCATGCATCAATGGTTAGTTGCAGAACTAGAGAAGATAGGAATTAGTGTGACATGTATATAATTTCACTACTGTTACTAGTGCTGTCGTACGGACCTCAGCGTGGCCTCCAGCGTTAAGAAGCTTGTTGCAGCGGTCGCACTTGAGACACAACTTGTGCCAGTCTTTCCCCAGTGATGACACCTTTTCAGCTGCACATGAAAAACAAGGGACAGAGACAGAAGAATGGGGGTGAGTGCAAACATTCACATAAAGCAGCATTTATATACATTACTGTGAACAACAGCTTTTATTTTCTCCATCAGTTGTGTCGGGCTTTGTATGTGTCATAATGTGCCGTTCAATCACTCATCGCAGAGTGGAATGACACCCCCTCATTGCTTCACTCTCCTCAATAATGATTAGCCTGTGCACTGTATCTCAAGACTGCTGTGCCTCAGTGGAAATTCTGTCATTGCCAACTGAATGATTGTTTTCTGGGGGAAGGGCGGAGAGTGGGGGATACTGGGTATGCCTGTGTACTACACAGGATGCTGTCATGATGTCATTGCGGGACACACAGACATTGATGTGAGTCCCAGTCCAGCTGGAGCATCTAACCCAGATCCTTTGTGTTACCCCTCCAAACATACACATACCCGCCCCCCAGTTTACAGTATACCCCTCCTTCTGCAGACTGCCCCTCAACCCCATTTCCGTCTCCCTTTTCTCCAGTCTCCCAATATTGACTGCCCCTCCAGACAAGCTAAGGACCCTAACTATATCCTTTCCAAGAATACATTTCTGCTGCTTCCTCACAATGGGCCCTAAGGAGTCATGCAGGCAGCAGAGGAAACACCTTCTCTTATCAAGGCAGGGCACAAATAGCCGGATACCGGAGTCGGTTTCCTACATACCTTCGGTCAAAAATAAACACAAACATATGCACACACGTTCAGCATGTATGCAGACATGCAGACGATTGCTTCCTCCTTTTCTTCCTTTCTTTAGCTGCTTTCCTGCATGTACCATAACCTGTTAA